>NW_026857089.1:10000-120775 GCF_026571515.1 Ruditapes philippinarum | reverse complement strand
TGAACTTCACTGGCTTCCGGTAGAGTATCGGGTCGAATATAAAATTTTGACTTATACATATAAATCCCTCATCGATCAATCACCAGCCTATATAAAAGACATGATAGACGTGTACATCCCAGTCAGAAATCTGAGGTCCCAGAATAACTCAATTGACATTAGTTGTGCCTAAATCTCGGACAGTACGATATGGTGACAGGTGCTTCCAGACAGCCGCAGCGAAATTATGGAACGCGTTACCACCTGACATTAGAGACTGTAATACCTTACCATGTTTTAAGAGAGCTCTCAAAACACATTATTTCATAAAGTTCTATGGACGTTAGTTCATAAATCAAGTACTACTTTTGCTATATTATCAGTGTTAATTTTATATGTGCCTTGATTTTAAACTAAATGTGTCTGTATTTCTTACCATCCTTTACTGGTTTTAGATTATCATTATTGTTTAATAGGTTTACTTAATTTATGTTGTACATTATGTCTTATTTATATATGATTATGTTTTATCGGATTTATGTAAAGCACTCTTGAACATTTATTATTTATGAAAAGAGTGCTATAGAAATGTGGTATATAATAATAATAATAATAATCAGCTTACTAAATATAGATCATGTTAACTGGTGTAGAATTCCAAAACGAAGATGTCATGACGTCATAGTCTATACACTATTTCTCTGTTATGGTTCCTAAATTAATGAATTTTGACGATTCTTTTTTAAGCAAAACTATAATGTGTGTAACTAAATGTCTTAAATAATTTTGTTTAGGAACAAAACTCTTACCAGTTGCCACAGCTATTACAAATAATACAACTCCGAGATCCATTTTGTCTTCAAGTATATTCAACCTATATCCTTATCAATGTAATTATGTAGCGTAGTGTAAGCTTTGTCTATCTATTATTTCACCTATTAAGCAACATTATCTCGAGTTTGTACAACAGTATCAGTTTTGCGATGACAATATACTTGTAATGAATATATTCATATTGTCTTATTTCACTTTATGCAGGCGTCACACTGTCCCGAAATTGACACAAGATGGGCATACGAATATGAAATTCTTAATTTCGTGCGAAGATAGCCCCGAAATTGGTCGACAGTCTCCTAACAGCCGAAACAAGTACGATTCCTACAGAAGATCACGCGATCGCATCCGAGTCACACACGATTCCTACCGAAGGTCACGCGATCGCATCCGATACACACACGAAGTCACCTCAAAGATGCAATTTTGTACCAAGAAGTTTACCCGCAGGACACGCGAAGGTCACAGGATAGGTACACGACGTCGTATTTTGAGTACGATGCCTTCATACGTGGTTACGAAGGCGTCAAGTGACCTTCACCTCCACTTGGTATACAACCCACGGCCAACAGCAGCACATTTCAGTTGCAGATAGTATCGGGAGCTAATTAAACTACGTTTAACCTTTATTTTGGCTCTTCATATTACTATCAAAAACAATTCTATTCACACAAAAATCTATGATAAAAGTGATGACTTTGACTATGGTATTGTAAACTATCCACATTTAAATGGAGACGTACCGCATGCAACATATGACGGGGTATATGTATCTCAGTAAATTAGATTCGCTAGAGCTTTTAGAAACGTGAAGGGTTTTAACAAGCTAAATATTTTCTTACTAGCAAGCTACTCAAACAGGGCTACCGCTATTATAAATAACGTAAATATTTTACAAAATTTTACAATCTTTACTTTGATTTGAAAATAGTGATTCAAAAATGATTTTAATGGAGATGTCATTGTAATTTTTCGGTGGCCTTTACTAAAATTATTAAACGTTTAACCAAAAGAGGTTTTGACCCTACTTTTTTTAGATATACCGCATGCTCAGTGTTCAACACTTTAACAGTTGGTCCTTTCCTCTGTTGATTACATCTGACGGACCAACTATTCCGCATGCTTAGTGTTCAACACTTTGACAGTTGGTCCTTTCCTCTTTGTATTACATCTGACGGACCAAGTGGGATACTCAATGATGGACAGTTCTTAATGCCATTTGGAACTTAATTGCCTAAATGTTCGTCTGCTGCCTTGCTTCGTTGGGCCCTTGTAGATAATTTTTTGTTACTCTGTCTTCCTTTAAAATATTGAGTACATTTGTTATGGTCATATGAGTATTCCTTTTTATGTATCTACATTATCATTTCGGTGATTTACTTATTTTATCTTTGAAACCATAACAACTGTTATAAATTTACTTGGCGGGGATTAATTTTATTTACACCGTCTCGTTTATAGGAACATGGTGGGCTAAAAGTGAGGTTTGGTGCACCATTAACTGGTTTAAACTCCCCAGTAGTACTTATGCTGCTGACCGGTCCAAGGCGGCGCCCCTCTTTATTCCTCAGATGCACGTCTTTGTTATTTCATATACTGTTTTGGTGACACTTTTGTCGGTGTCCCTTGTTGTTTTCTCGTCTACGATAAGTATTTTCCCTTTTGCCCATAGTTTTATTTATTTAATAAAATCAATCATTTATTTGTTTTTCTTTGATTTCCTTGTCGTTTACCATTATTTCGTCTTATGTATCATTTAAGTGATAAGCCTATCCGTGCTCTACCTTGCGACCTGCCCGTTTTTCTAGGGGGGGGGGGGGTCCTTTTGTGTTACTTGGTTCTTGTTGCTGGGTCGTGTGGGTGTTGCGTTCATTAAACGCTGCATTTCCTTGTTGATCTTGGTTATCATATTTGATTAAACTTTATCATTCCACCCAAGGTGGGCCTGTGGGCCTCATCATATTTTCTAAGGTGTTTTAAAAGTAGCAATGCTGCTGCCTACTTTTTTCTCGGTTGACTCATCACCAAAGCATGTCATTCTACAGGAAATAAAACTGAAAATAATTGTAAATTAATTGCAAATAATGGAAGCTTTTGAATGTCTCTGTAGAGATATGCAAGAGAGACAGATGAGGAAGATGGTCTAGCCGTTTATATGTCCAACTTGATAAACATGCAACGCTTGAGCCATTAAAAATTGCTTTCTTCGGTCTCATCGTGGTCCCATCTCGATGACATCGTACCAAAATACGATGGTGACACGACGGTATTGCGGGGGCTTCACGTAGTCGTGTTCCCTTTTAAGACTTTCGGGAATCTTCGTGTTTACTTCGTATTGTCTTCTTGAGGCTAAAAAATGCCAGATTGCACCGATGATCACACGAAGAAAAGACTAAGACTACACGTTTTGACAAGATGGCTTCACGACGGCCTTACGATGGGCAAAATGGACATATGAATTCAATACGAAAATGAACCTTCGCAATGTCTTTCGGGCAATTTTTTGGCATGCAAAAGATTTTGGAAGCGCTCACGAAGTTGCTGCCGGAGCTTGAAATATTTAGCCGGGGATCATACGATGGCAAAAGAAGCCCTCACGAATGGCACGATGTTATTACGATCAGATCCGAATTTGAACATTTCCTTATTCGTGTGTCCATCTGATGCCAAATTCGGGACAGTGTGACGCCTGCATTACGAAATACGTGTATTTTTATGAAGTCATTATTGTACAGATATCTATAGATCTGGTTTTAATTGTTTTATAAAGGACATTTCTACAGAATTAAAAAAAATTAGCTGCCAGAAGTTGTTTTATTTTCTTTATAATAGGTCAAACCCTTTCTCATGTACATGTTTTCTTTATCTATAGAATATTTTTTATTAAAGCATAAAATTGAGCTGAAATTTTGGATTTGTCGGCAAAAATTTGTTGCCATTAGCTTTTCTAATTGTTTGTTGTGTATACAATTAATTTATTAATAAAGATATGACAAACCCAAAACTTCTAGTAGACGGGACAATAGCCCAACAAGCGCCGTCTATAGGACAGCATGCTCGACTATTCCCAGGGCTCGATGTAAAATTAGCTATGCTCACAAAGGGTCTTATTTCTTCTTTCAATTCAAAATACATGTCAGAGTTATTGACCTTGGACAGTGACCTCCAATTGTGATACCAAAGACATGTATAAAGTTTCAAGTAAATACCTTCAATAGTTATAAAGATTGAAGTTGCGCCAGAAACTTAAACTAAGAATTTTTCAGTTTAAAAAGAGTCGTAATTCAGTCAAAATCCATGAAAGAGTTATGGTCCTTGGGTATGACCCTGCAAACATCTATATAATTACAAGTGAAAATCTTTAGTTTTGAAGAATAATATTGCACGTGACACATTAACAAAGAATTTGCAAAGTTCAAAAAGGGCCATAATTCAGTCAAAATCAGATTCCAATTCTATAAAGAGATTTTAGTGACTTAACAGACACTGGTATTCTGTTTAATCGTACAAATTACTAGTACAATACGATATTTCCTTATTTAAAATTTTACCATTTCATGTTAATTGTTAAATTCTGCTTAAACCAGTACTGGAGGCATGGAAATTAGCTAGCATGAACATACCCATTCAAACAGAGCCAGCAATATTTTCAATTTTACCTTTTTAGATGTTCTTCTTTAGCGACCCTTTTCTCTATTTTTGCTCGTTTTGTTATTGAGCAAATGTGGGAGTTTTTATTTTCAATTTTTATGACAACATACGCCATTCATTTTTTAAGTGTATTTTTTAAAAGGAATACTTATTCTTATAAAGAGACAGAGCACACCGTGATTAACAAGCAATGGACTAGCAAAAAATGACATAGTACATTAATTGAAGCACAAGCAGCAATCACGTGATATTTTTTAGAAGTTTGATTGGTGCATTTAAATTGCAATGCGAGGTTATTAAAATGATACTGAAGACCTTCAGTGCAATAATGAGATAATGTTTTACTTTATTGCATTTTTTTTCTTGACAGGCTAGTTTATTGGTGTTTGCATACGATGCTGGATAAATTGTGAAGTTTCCATTGTTACTTTATTGTTAGATATTGTGTTTTGATCAAATTAAAACGTGTTAATAATAAAAACATTAAAGAAAATCTGGAAAAGGTGAGTTCCCTTTACAACAATGGAAATATAGTAAAAAAAAGTATATAATAATAATATGTTGCACGTAACACATTAACCAAAAATTTGCAAAATTCAAAAAAAAAAAAAAACAACATAAGTCTGTCAAAATCAGATTCCAATTCTATAAAGAGATTTTAGTGACTTAACAGACACTGGTATTCTAATTAATCATACAATTACAAGGACAATACATTATTGTTAAGAAGTGAACATAATATACTCCAATTTATTTATTCTGTTCATAAAATATAAGTTATATAACAGATAACGAATAAATCTTTAGTCCATAGGAAGTATCACTTGACTATTTGGAAGGACTGGAAAAGTAACATACACATGACAATGAGTGAGCAAACGATCATTTGTTCTTAATGAGTGTCTTAAAAAAGTTTATATGAACTGAAATAAATGTCAGATTCATTCTTTATATAACGTGACTAAACAACAGCGACAACATAAACAACAAATATTCACCGTTCATGGTCATTTTTGTTGTGAACAGTTAAAAAGATCACTTTTTAATTTGATAAATTTATTGAAAACGCCAGTTAAATACTAATACTTTAGTTACCTCCCTTGTTTTCCTGTAAATGAATGAATAATCGGATAACCATTATATGAGCCGCGTCATGACAAAACATACATAGTGCGTTTGCGACCAGCATGGATCCAAACCAGCCTGCGCATCCGCGCAGTCTGATCAGGATCCATGCTGTTCGCTTACCAACCCTATTACAAGTAGAGAAACTAATAGCGAACAGCATGGATCCTGATCAGACTGTGCGGATGCGCATGCTTGTCTGGATCCATGCTGGTCGCAAACGCACTATGTTGGTTTTGTCATGACGCGGCTCATATTATAAATGAGAAAATATATAAAAGAAACAAGATAGCATTTTGTGTTTTTAAAAAGTAACATTGTAGAGCAACAAAATTAGGAGATCGTAAACATTTATTTCAATATGCAGCACTGATATTGTAACAACCAATCTTCTTATAAATCGTTCTTTTTACATTATTTAGCTATTTATCTATCTTGGCTTACAAAACGTTACTGTAAAATGCTAATAATAATTCTAAGACATAAATGAAAGAATTGCAAAAAAAATACGTTTTAACACCTGCGGAATGTGACGTTGTAAATAACAGAACCATTTCAGTAAAGAAACAGCTTTTAATTTGTTGTTTTTATCAGATCTAATGATAGCAAAATTTCAAATTCACAAGCTAAAATGAACTCCATATTACAGGCACGTACTATACACATAAACAGAAGAAATACCGGTAAGAATAACGCCACTTGTATATAAATAATAAAACAACTAAAGTTTAGACAAAATACGCTAACACAGTACCAGTTAAGTTAAAATATCTTACACACATTTATAAAATATTGATAGCGCTCGTGTTTTAATTTTTCTTGCTGCTGCCACGTGATTTTGCAAATCGCCGCACGAGTGTTCTCGCGGTGATTGAATGTATTTTAAGTTTCCTCCAGTCATTTATAACTTGAATACCTAACGAAACATAATCTTTAAATCATGAAATACCAACATCATTTATCCATAAAGTTCTATTTCGAAATCTATCAACCACATTTAAAATTGCTTTATCAAAAATTCTCTTTTTCTTGTTTCTGCATAATTTCCGGAAGTCGGAATAGCACGTGCGGTAATGATTTAGTGCAGCTGTAGACTCCGGTAGTTTTATTCTGAAATGATATTTATATGAAACATAATGTTATTAAGGTCATATCATTTACATTTATAAGATATAAAATTCTTCGTTCAATATTGTACAAGAGCAAAATTTAACAATCATTCATGTAACTCTAGCTAATGTTTAATGAAGTAGTTTTTTCTGCTACTTTATATAATAATGGTTTGGATTTTGTTAATATTGAAAGCACATGTTCTAAAATATTCTTATAAGGATGGAAAAAAAATAACTACGTTTTATGTGCTCGGAATAGGCCTCACTTACTTCAATTTAATATTAAACTTCATATTAATTTAAAGGCACATTATCCTCAGAAATAAATAATTTTTATCACTTCTTTTGAAATGGCTAACATGAATTTTATAATGTTTAGATAATTGTATTACAGAATGTTAGATGCTTGTTACCTAAAGAAAGTAACGATAATTGTGAGAAAAAAAAATTGTCATAAAAGTAGTAAAATGTAAAAAAAGTAGTATTTTGACTACCATACAATATACTAATTCACTATAACTAAACTTATTGCCAAAAAGCAACAGATAAAAAAGATGGTTCAGGTAATTGGCCAATGAATAACTTTTTGGATGCTATTAAAGTACGCCAAAATTGAAAAAAAAATCATTTCATGAGGCAAAATGAGCCTTTAAATATTTTCAAATCTTTTCCAAATAAAGAAAGTTTTCTTTAAACAAAATACAGTTTATTGAGCAGTTAAAAAGAACCAGCAGTGTCCGTTACCTTTCATATCCAGTCTCGGGCTCAAACTCGTGAGTATCGAGACTTTTTGGTTGAACCCGCCCTGGAATAAGGATATTTTTCTGTCGTGTGTAGAGAGCCGGTGTTCTCCGTAAATATTGCACAATGTCAGAACCACTAGTAGCTACAGTTTTATTCCAATCTTTTGCGAAAATAAAACTTTTAAGTGTAAATCCAGCAGCTTTTGGGTACTGTCTAGTGATATCATTCTGCAAAAGAAATAATATATATTCTTTTAATGTGTGATATATAAAAAACCTTAAAGGATATACTTTCATCAAAATGTTTTTTCTACATGTATTTAGTCTCTCAAGTCTCTCGCCAAAAATGCATATAATCGCTGTTCAGCTAGGTATCCAAAATTAGTGTTTTTGTTTGTGAAATAGACTCCTTCTTGAATATAAACAGAGCTAATGCCTACACACTGACTTCTAAGTTCTTAAATTAACCCGACAAAAACATGGCCGATGGTGTTCCCCCGTAGGCGCCCCTTTTTAGATCCATTCAAGAACATTTTGTTATCAAATAGTATTAATTATCCATTTTGATTGGCTAAGGTAGCCGGTGTACCCAGATCTTGTTAATTGTATATGTCGCTATACAGAAACCAAAAACGGCCACAATGAGGATATATACTACGGCTCGAACAGTATCTCTTCATTAATATGTATTTTATTTTCTAAATATTTATTATGTAGGGAACCCGTATTTGAAGCACTGTTCAACCTTAGCACTACATGTGTTTAATTCTTCTGCCAATCTTGACTGTACGTGTATTTCCTATATTATATTTGGCCAACCAAAAATACGATTTATTACCATCATTTTCTTTATGTTGCTGTGTTTTCTTGGTAACAGAAACTCGTCAAGGTCAATAATGGAGATGTAAGTGTAACCTTGGAGACGCTGGTAACAATCGAACACAACCACCTGTTCATCTTGCCACACACTCGGCATCTTTACACCGATCTCCCGCTTCATTACTATAAATAGAAAAATATAAAAAAATAATAATGATAAGGGTGGGGAAATACGAACAATCATTTTTTACATAAAATCATTTAAATTAAACCTAATTATGGAATTTAAATATGCACAACTTATTAGTAATAAATTGTTAGCTGGAATAAACAAATGTCAATTGAAACTCTAAAATTTCAGTTTATTCCGAAGTATGTTCGGCCTGATTATTTTGTGTATTTAAAATACTTACTTTTTCTGTCCAGTATTTGTAAGTTTAATTGTAAATTTAAGATTTTTAAAAAGAAAATCTTAAACAGATGAGTATAACTAACAATATTGTGCTTGTTCAGGTTAGGCTTGTGTGGTAAGTGATAAGCAAGGCTAAAAACATCAAGCTGACTGTTAAAAATCAAACACGTCAATTTGCGCCAAATGTTTTAAATACTAGCAATAATTGTTTGTATTGATTTTAAATGCTTAAAATTATACCATTCATTTAACAAACATGTAATAGTCCAAGAACACTTATTTTCATTTTAAATAACATCTTTTGCCCCGTTTTTTTTCTGTTCTGTTAATAACAGTCCGCGGACGGACTGACGTAAATGAATTAGACTCTGATTCAGGAATGGTAGAACATTTTACAGAATCATTTAGGTAACTGTATAACATAATGCCTCTAATTAGCAGCTGATTTTATTCAGATTTATATATTACAAGACCCCAAACAATTAGTTATCCAAAAACGTGACTACTATTCAGAAATCCTGTTTTGAAGTGGAGAAGATAAAGAAACCTGTATGATAGACTTGCAATACACGAAAAACTTTTACTTACAACCATCTTTCTTCCATGGAAAATCAAAATGTCTTCTTTCTAAGAAGCCTGTATTTGTATAATGCTGTAGAACTGTTTCTATGTTTCTAGTTAAATTATACGTAAACATGAATACTTTGTCTACTTTCATTTCACGGTAATATTCCATCCAGTCTACCAGCAGCTTCATATCTACCACACCGTAAACTATTTTTACACAAATTGCAAATGATTCTTTCGGTTGAAGTTTTGGCAAAAATGGTTTCACATACACAGATTCGTCCCTCGGACATGGCTTCTTTCTGAACTCAAGAGTTACACCCCTTACGTCTACTAAAGGTCCTCGAATGGGACATGTAAATTGTGTTGCAGCTAATCTGCTACTTTTCCAGAATATTTTCTCAGGATCTTTAAAGTAAGAAAATTTATCAGTATTCCATAAAACACAGCACTTGATGCTCGCCAACCGGTGCTTCATAGCCTCCCAACCGTTCAATTTAATTTCACGTTTGTAGCCTCCCTTTGTTGTAGAATTTGAGCCAATGGCGCTCAAGATAAACACAGCCAGAGCCTCTCTTTCATATTGGCGCCATTGCAGTAAAGTATCTTGAAACGGTGATTGCGTAGTTGTGAGGTTATCATCTTCATCAGACCGTTTATAAGCAAGATGTTGACCACTGTTTGTTAATGTATCAGTCTCTAAATATTTCCTAGACCTCACCCGGAACGACTCACCGTTCTGATGAATGATTAGATAGCCCTAAAATAAAAACAAAAGGTATATATTTTTGCGGTTTACATTATGACAAAATTGTCTAAAAATGTCTTAAACCTGAACAAATTTCACTTAAAATAATTTAATCTAACTGTTTGGATGCCAAGTTTTAAAAAGAAATGAAAATATAATTGTCCATCAATCAAAATAATTCATTTCATTCAGACAGAACAGAGAAGGTATTTTATTAGACTTATACGTTAGTACATAATCACCAATGATAAACATGACACATTCCTAAAAAATACTACAAACGTTTAATCAAATTCTTAATGTTTATGTATATTGCAAACAAAAAGAAGATCTACTACAGACAAAGTTATTGCATTTGAAAAAAAATACATTTCTTTCCCTTGCTTTTGAATGACAAATATGCGCATTTTAATCTGTACAAACTAAATGTCATTGATTATGGCAAACATACTTTTTAACCTTCCATAATATATAAAACAAATATACTTAGATGTTCATTTATTAAGAACGAGTAAGAGATTTATTGAACTTAAAACTAAAATAGGCTTAACGTTTTTCAACGTCGAAGTTACCTGAATAAAGTAAATAATAAATACAATATTTAATATTGCATGGTAATAATAGTTCAATTGTGACGGACATGACATTACACAAAGTTTTATAATTCAGGCAGCGAAGTGGAACTAGTGATCAAACTTCGATAACAAATTGACACTGGGTAGTTAAGTAAGAAATTATGACACATTATTTTACCGAGACGAAGTTTTATTATGATACAATTGCCGAATAGTTTACACCTTTAATCTAAATAATTTACAACATCCTGGTGTACATAACCTATAGTTTAGACGTTTAATTTATTTTATTATTTTTACAGTCAATTTATTTTTGTTGACAAGAGTTGTATCATATATTTTTGTAGATCTATAATCTATTTACAATTATTTTAAACAGCATCACGTTGAATAATAATATAAAAATCGCATTTGTTATGTAGGAATGTCAGTTTTTGTTTTTGTTTTTTGTTGTTGTTTTTTTCCCTATCATTTATTCGAGGCTGTTGTATGAAAAGTTAACCTTTAATATAGGGATTTGTTCTGCTTTGAATTTTGAACAATCTACTTGAAGTTATAGGGATTTCAATGCCATTATATAAAAATTGAAGTACAGTAAATGGTTTTGGTAAATTGCATAAATGTGCATAGTTCTATGCCAGTGGCCATGGCTAATCATTTTCAGATTCGGTATTTTATATAGCTTAAAGATAGCCTTACCGTGCGGGACTGTTGTAACAAACTGTTCTGTATTAGCAAACACATTACGCACATGCACAATACGAACAAAATGGTTCGTTCTAGATACTTCTGTAAAGCAACCTTCATATCTGAAAAAAAAATTCATCTTTATTCATTTTAATTCTGCCACATCTTAATTCTGCCACAATACTTAAAGCGCACCTTATCACAGCATACCGTGTATTACCGTATGCTGCAGCTTTCCGTAGGTTACCGTTATATTTTACTTAAAGCGTACCTTATATTACCATATACTGCAGCTTACGGTATATTACAGCGTACATTATAATACTGCACGTTTGTATCGTCACTTTTCATTGGATAATCGTGACCTTTATATAGTTTTATATACACGGCTGCTGTCAATTTATACAGAAATCTCACTTTTTTCTCTGAAAAAGGAAGTTTGCAGAATTATAAATTCGTTATAAAGATTGTTGACAGGTTATATGGCCGAATAGAAACGGTTGTTTGCAATGTAACCCTCGCCTTGCGGGGCGGGTTATATATACAAACAACCCTTTATATAGGGCCATATAACCTGTCAAGAATCTTTATAACTAATAAAATATTACAGCTTACCGTATATTGCCGTATACTGCAGCTTACCGTATATTACCGTATTCTGCAGCTTACCGTATATTGTAGCGTACCATATATTACAGCTTACCGTATATTACCGTATACTGCAGCTTACCGTATATTACCGTATTCTGCAGCTTACCGTATATTACAGCGTACAATATATTACAGCTTACCGTATATTGCCGTATACTGCAGCTTACCGTATATTACCGTATTCTGCAGCTTACCGTATATTACAGCGTACAATATATTACAGCTTACCGTATATTACTGTATACTGCAGCTTACCGTATATTACCGTATTCTGCAGCTTACCGTATATTACAGCGTACCATATATTACAGCTTACCGTATATTACTGTATACTGCAGCTTACCGTATATTACCGTATTCTGCAGCTTACCGTATATTACAGCGTACAATATATTACAGCTTACCGTATATTACTGTATACTGCAGCTTACTTTATATTACTGTATACTGCAGCTTACCGTATATTGTAGTGTAACATATATTACAGCGTACCGTTTATTATATAATGATGAATGAAATATAAAGAAATATTGATGAATAGAATGCGTATTTTCATTTTCCGTATTTTCACTGTAAAATTATTTTTCATTGCTGTGAAACATCTTTTCGTATTTTCACTGGTGTGTTGCCTGACTATTTTCTTCGTAAAAATTACGAAATTAAAGGAGAAATTTAGGAATTTTAAGAGTTTATTGTTTAAATATTACAAGCTTTGGCATTTTCATTTGTATACATGTTGTCAATTTTTTTCCAGGTCGTGTTTTAGCAAAATAAAAATGTGATATTGTGACAACAGATATATAAATATATTTACATGTATCTGGCTATTCTTATTTAAAGATTAAATGTAAGAAGAGAGTACCTGTTTTATACGAATTATATTCCATTAAATCAGTCCTTAACAATTTTAGTAACTATTTCCGTGACGTTTATTCCCTTCCAATGTTCACATTTTTCCTCTTATAACTCCCACATCATAAATATTAGAGTGTTAGCACAAACAGTAAAGTTGGTCAGAAGTACGTTTTAATAACTTGAGAAAGAAGGTCAAACATTTTGACTGCTAAAAGAACATACCTTAAGGCATTTTAGCTTCACAGCCCGGTCAAGCATGACACATACTGTATTTAGAATTATAGTGACCGCACCTTATGAGAGGATTAAAGGTGTTATACTGACCATTTACACCGATATTTAGTAATATTATAACAGAGGTCAAGGGTTGGAATATTTTTCTTTTCTTGTCCGATTAAGAGATATGGTGAATGAATCTGGAAATGTTAAAATATCCGTGAATGATTCAATATTTAAAGTTAACCAGACTTGGATTATTTAGTCTAAGAGTTCTAGCTATTTTGGCTAGTTATTGACATATATGTGACATAATTTTGGCGACTGTTGCCTCAGTTAAAGAGTCTTTGTCAACTTAAGTAACATAAATAAGTTATGTTTCTTATTTTACAGATCACGTGATTTCGATGTATCAATGAAGCTTGTGGATAATGTTTTTACAAGATACTGTCATGAACGCATTATTTTATATTATAAGTCAATATTATTCCTGTTCACCGGTGCAACATGTATCCAATGGTAAAGATAACATATATAGTCTTCCTGAATAAATATCTTACGGCTGCTATATCAAGAATTGAATCATTTATATATAAACGATTTACTGATACAAGTATTTATATAAAAGTGTATAAATTTATTCTTCATAATATGTTATTGCCTATATACGATAAAAAGAATAATTATATAACACGTGTTAATCATTATACATGTACATGTATATCTGTACTAATAGAGCGAATTGCCGGCAAATGACAAAATCGTTGTTGCTTTATTTAGGAAATAATATTGATCTGTAACAACTAATAGAAATAATAAATATTCTGTCCCAAAAATGTGTGCTAAAATTTAACGAAAACAAAACCAAAAAAAAAATCTACTTTATTTTTTCAAAATAATACCCTACTAGGATATGTACATCGTCGGATACCCACGATTGATAAACATGTCACATAACATGCAATCAACCGTGGGTAAAATGAATCGATTTGCGTCGATATACAGCAACAGGTGCGTAAAATATCTACCAATGACATCGCGTTTAACAAATCTATATTCTTCAACAGCGGAGGTAAAAAACAATAAGAAAAAAATGGCAGCGCCCACGGTTAAAAGCTGTTGCACGTGTCTTGCTAAAATCATTGGCAAAAACTATCGCCAAATCAGTTCTTCTGCAAGCAGATATCAATCATAAAGAAAAAATCACGCTGTAAAAGTAAATTATCTATACTTTCTTGCTGATAATCGTTTAATTTTTCGATGTTAAACTTTTTACGTCGTCTATGGTTGTCACAATATTGTCTGTAATACCGAACGTCGTACAGAACGAGCGTTTTGATTGGTTTTAATCGCCTCATGAAATCGTGAGGCAGCCAATGAAATAGCTGCCTTTGACACACCTCTAATCGACTGAATATCGGCAAAAAATCCCACGGCTGATGAATGATAATGGTTCGGCCGTGGGTATCCGACGATGGGATATGTATAATATTCGTAACTATGTTTGAAACTAATCTGCGTTGTTTTGTATCTGCTTGTACAGATGAAGTAAAAACATATTTTACAAAATGATATACACGATTTTGAAGATTTAGGGCATTTATATTTAGTAGGTGATTGGAATAGTAGAGTGGGTAAAAAAATGACTTTATAACTTGTGATACTTATATTAGTAATATTGATGATGATGATGATGATTATGTTCCCGACACGTACCTATTCCGGGCCTCACATGATAATATATGTAACAGTTCTGGCACTAAATTGCTTGATCTTTGTCGGTCCAGCGGTTTCCGTATTTGTAACGGTAGAATTGGCCATGATTTTAACTGTGGTATGTACACATTTGCTAACAAAAACGGTGCGTCCGTGATTGACCTATTGTTGGCGAGAGATAAAGACTTTCCCCTATTGTGTGATTTTTGTATAGACTCATTCAATGAATATAGCGATCATGCACCTGTTTTGTTTACATTGAGATGTAATTTTTATGTTGATGTCTCTGAGGTAAAAAAATGAGGTCAGGTACAAATGGAAAGAGAATCTTAAACATACTTTTCGAGCAGGAGTTATATCTAAATTACCTGAGTTAAATCGATTGACACATGATATTAACATCACAAGCAGGGATTCAGTGAACGATATTTTGAGCAAATTTACAAATATTGTTATAGAGAAGAAGAAGATATTATAGATGTAGCGGACCCATTGTTCTCGAAGTCATGTAATTATAACAATAAGTCATCGTATTTTACTGATAAACCGATAGTTAATCATGCAGAGTGGTTCGAGTATGATTGTATACTTGCTAGAAGGAGATACCTAGAAGCGTTAAGTGTTTTTAATAGGCTTAAATCTAGTTATAGTAGAGAATAATTCTGTGTTTTGAAAAAAGATTATAAAGAGTTATGTAATAAAAAACGTAAGTCGGCTGGAAATAAAAAGTTGATAGAAATCGGCAAATTAAAAAATGCACAGCCTAAACAATTTTGGAAATATTTTAAACGTAATAACAAAAATAAACATAACATTTCTACGGACGATTTCAAACGTTATTTTTCGGAGTTGGCCAATGATATTACGCAATGCACAAACCCGGAAGCTGAAGAGTTTTGTAGCGGATATGACTTTAATAGTTCAAATGCCGATTTCGATCAATTAAATCAGCGCATTACTGTTGCAGAAATTTTAGAATGTGTAAAATGTTTAAAAAGAGAAAAGGCTATGGGTAGTGATTATATTATGAATGAATACATTATAGAAAGCATTGATATTTTATCTTCACATGTTTGTGATATTTTTAATGCCATCTTAGATTCTGGTTATTTTCCGGAAAAATGGACTGAAGGAGTTATCGTCCCTTTACATAAAAAGGGCGACATTAATGACGTGAATAACTACAGAGGTATTACGCTCGTTAGTTGTTTTTCGAAATTATTCACCACTATTTTGAATAAAAGAATTGTAACATTTTGTGAACAAAATAATATTATATCAGATGCACAATTTGGTTTTAGGAAAGGCCGATCTACGACTGATGCTTTATTTATATTACTTAATGTTGTACAACAGTATTTAAATGAAAATAAGAGATTATATTGCGTATTTGTTGATATGAAAAAATGTTTTGATACTATATACAGAAGTGCACTATGGTTAAAGCTCTATAATAATGGAATTCAGGGTAAATTGTTAAGAATAGTGAGGGACATGTATCAAAAGGTTAAGTCATGTGTTAGAAATTGTAATAACTATTCGGAATATTTTGAGTACGCTGTAGGATTGAAACAAGGGGAGATAATGTCACCGATTTTGTTCTCACTGTTCGTAGAAGATTTAGAGCTTTTTTTGCAAGATGATGTAGATTCTGGTTTAGTCATTGATGATATTGTATTAATTTTGTTATTATTTGCAGATGATATGGTAATTTTAGGAAAGTCAAAGGAGGAATTGCAGAAAAATTTAAACCTATTGTATGATTATTGTAGTAAATGGGGATTAGAAGTTAATACTGAAAAAACTAAAATTATGGTATTTAGAAAAAGAGGGGGTTTATTGTTAAATGAACATTGGACATATAATGGGAAAGAATTAGAGGTAGTGAACGATTTTAACTATTTAGGAACTGTTTTTCATTATACTGGAAATTTTACGCTAAATCAGGAATATCTCACTGGAAAGGCTCTTAAGGCATTGAATTTATTAATGATTAATTGTAAAAAGATTAAGTTAAGGCCTAAAGTTTTATGTCAATTATTCGATGCATTTGTTGGTTCGATATTAAACTACGCAGCAGAAATTTGGGGTTATACAAAGTCAAAAGTTATTGAACGAATCCATCTGAAATTTTGCAAACATTTATTAAAGGTTAGAAATAGTACTTGTTCTGTTGGTGTGTACGGTGAATTGGGCAGATACCCATTGTATATTAAGCGTTATGTAGCCATGATAAAATATTGGTTAAGATTAATAAATAGTGACAATATTATATTAAATCGTGTTTATGTAATGTCATTGGAACATTGTAACAAAGGTTTTAAAAACTGGGTGAGCAATGTTAAAGCTCTATTATGTGACTTCGGATTTACATATGTTTGGGACAATCCATGCGCTATTGATAAAAATTTTGTATATATATTTAAGGAGAGAGTGATAGATTGTTTTTTACAAGGATGGAATGTAAATAAGGAAAGTAGCGAAGTGTTAGATTTGTATAAAAACTTTAAAAATGTTTTTGGATACGAAGCATATTTAGATATTTTACCTAGTTCATTAAGATGTTACATCACTAGATTAAGAATTTCAGCGCATGCTCTAAGAATTCAAACTGGAAGGTTTGCCAGAAATAGAATACCTAGAAACGAAAGATATTGTCAATGTTGCCATTCACTAGATTTAGAAGATGAATACCACTTTGTTATTATATGCCCTATCTATACAGATTTACGTAAAAAAATTATTATTATATCAAACCAAGTGTATATAAGTTTTTAGAATTGTTACAAACAGAAAATAAGACTGCTCTTTATAAATTAGGGTTATACTGTAAAAACGCAATGTCTATAAGAAATTCGATTATTAATATTACCAATTAGTGTAAAATTGTCTTGAAATATTGAACGTGCTCTATTTATTATATGCCGGTTAGTGTTTATATGGTTGCTTTGGTCAACCAGACTGTGTTAGTTTGTATATATGTATGTTGATAGTTTGATGTTGTAAATAAGATGTTATTTATTATAAGCTTAATAGTGTTTATATGGATGTTTCTGGTCAACCGTACAGTTCTAATTTAATAGATGATGAGTTATATTTAGTTATGCAAATATATTATAAGTAAGTCAAACATTGTTGAAAAGATAGCAAACTTTATATGGATGTTTCTGGTCAACCGTACAGTTCTAATTAAATAGATTATTAGTTATATGTCTTATGACTGTGCACAGTTAAGAAATGTATTAAGTAGATTATTTTGTCTTATGACCCAAGTTAGTCGTAAGGCTTTTTCTTAAATTACAACTTTGCAATCGAATTATTTTTTTGGAATAGCCAATAGTTAACCTTCCCTTTCTTTTCGTTTAAGGTTAACTGTAGTTTTGGAGTACTATTCCCCTTCAAAATAGTATATAGTGTGATACTATAGTTGGTTATTCACTTGTATCGGATGTTGATTACGTATATATAGATAACTTTATTGCAAGTGGCACAATAATGTATGTGAAATTCACGCTATCTTTGTCAACATGTTCGTAACACAATATTAAACTATGTAATATATGTTAAACTGATTATGTCATATCCTATACTGAAGGAAACAAAATAGATTAAACTGTTCACCTTCAAGAAATTTGCAGACTATCCATTGATTTTGTGATTGTATATATGTATGTATGAATGAATGTATTAATGTAATTGACTATGTACTTTGTATACGTCAAAATAAACTTTCTGTTCTGTTCTGTTCTGTTCTGTTCTTGTACAGATGAAGTAAAAACGGTGATATTGCGAACGAACGCATGTACACACCATGTCATTTTTATTTTAATTGGCATAAAAACTGACCAAAGTAGAATGAATGATTGGCGACAAGGATTGATGTTTATACAATTATTTTTAATGTTGACAAAACAAAGTTAATATTTACTAACACTTGCTGAAAAGTAAATTTCCAATATAACATGGGGAAAATGTGTTTATCAATGTACGGTTTGTATTATTATCATAACGATATGTAAATAATTCCTTAAACAAAACTTCTGTCATACATTTTAGTACGCCCAATACACCTTTAAAATAATGGCCCTATTACATGTATTATGTATGGATGCAAATTGAAAATATCAGAAAACATAAAAATCCTGTATTATGTATCATTTCAACTGATTTTATACAGAAAATGAGAGCTTTCAAATGTAGAAAAAAATCTGAACTCAGGCAAATGCCTGAAAACTTGTATTCATGAATAGGTTATTATAAATACACTGTACGTGATATAACTGCAGGTATTATAGATATATGTCTAGTAATTAGGGATATAATTTAGTCAGGATTACAAGTGACGGACTGATAGACAGGTAGAGGAAATGGTTAACAAGAGAGGAAACAGCCGATTGGTAAAAAACTATATATGTAGCACAATTATATGCAACTTATTTTGAGTTCATTCATTGGAAAGCAACACATTTAGCATATCGCCCGGAAAATACAGTTCCATGAGAACAAATTTTAGTAAATAAAACTGTTAGAATTAGGAAAAGGTAAAAAATAAAACAGCATAAAATTTACCTAGTTGTATAAACCGATTTTCAGAATGAATCCATTTCCCGGTTTTTTGCGGCTTATCCATTAACATGTACATAAACAAGAAGTATTTATATTCCAATTAATTTTTATAATTTTTACAGTTGAATAGAAAATGGAACGTAGTGTTATTAAATGTCAGTAAACTGTATTTATCAGAAATATAGGTACACATACCTATGCTGGTAAACGACTGTATTGTACATTTTATAAAATGACACCTCCATTAAAGATCAACAATTGATGCAGACTGGCCATGATTAAACGATTGACCGATTTTGACCAAACATTGATCTATCTACTCGGGGCGTTTTTGTTTTCTTCCTTCTTGCATAAGAAAACTTTAGGTTTAAGATATAAATTATCATATGGCAGAAAATAGTTATAAAACTTTGCCTTTGTTAGCTTAAATTTATTACAAACTTACATTCTTTTTCTGCAAATACAGTTGTCATATAGAGTAAGTATTTATTTAATAATACTAGCAAACATTTCACATACATATACATCCAATCTGCTGCCTTTTGACATTCTCAATCAACTTGTTTAATTATGTCATGTTTAAATATTTGAATATAACTGATTAAATTTATTATGACATGATTTCTTGATGCATGCATTGTAATAATTATACATGTATATGTATGTTATGATGATGGGTGTTGAGCCCAAGTCAGAAATAAAGTATATGTTCTGTTCTGTTAAATAATAATTAACACACGAACTGTGTAAATTAAAGGCACTTAAATTAAAACTTAAGAAACGAATACCATTTTCCTTATCGAGAAAGGGCATAATAGATCAAAATATTTAAATAATGGTTTTTGAGCATGTTAGATGCTTATTGTCGCTGAATGTGAAATTATTAAATTGTCATAAAAGTAGAAAATGTAAAACAAGTAGTATTGTTGTGCGGCCGAAAAATGATAAAATTCTTTTTAAAAAAATGAATAAATATGCATGATAATTTTGTTTTAAACACAAATATTTTTAAATATAATCATTTTCTAAAAGGTCAAATTTTCAGAACAATGTGTGAAATTTCGAATATGTTAAGTTGCAAATATTATATGTTTTAATAACAGAAGTCAAATTAATAATTATGTAACCGGAAGATTAAATATGGCTTTTCCTCTTTGTCCAATCAACTGTGCTAAAAGTTTTATTATATAAAGGTGATAAAGTCAATTAAGCTGTCTGTACTTAATAAGTTTTTAAACCTTATGACTGATAAAATGTCCAGGTGATGATTGTTGTTATAAATTCTATGTTGCTATGTTACCTTATTTTGTATTGAAACCTGATTGGTCATTTTGTTATTTAAGACACAAAAATGTTAAATTTTTATTGGTCAGTTTAAAACGAAACCATTTTTAGAAATATTGTAAAGATAGAGAAATCGAACAGTTAGATTTTGGATTTCCAATTAATAACGTTGTGGCTCTCCACTAGAAATATTTGTTATTGCTTTTTAATATCTACCTTGTATTTGTTAACGTCAGGATAACCTGTGTATATTTTATATATTATTAAAATTTGTGGTATTCCACTGAAAAAGAAACAATAAATGATAAAACGGAACATTGTGTTGAAATTCAATCCACCTTCAGTAGAACCATAAATTAGCGCATAATACTTGGTGGGAATCAGTGTCTTTCCCAACCTCTCAATTTAGCAAGCGAGACTACGAATTCAACTTCCCCAGGAAAAACAACAATGAGTTTCATAAATGGAATACCATTTAGAAGTGAAAAATCATGTGGACAATGTGGACATAATCATTATCACAGACAGGAGAAGTGTTGTGCGAAAATGGCAAGATGTAACAAATGCAAGAGAATTGGACATTTTGCACGAGTTTGCCGACATCAAGCAGTCAAGTCAAGTCTATCTAAACAACGGGATCAAGAACGAATGACAACTTTTATTAGACGCAAAACAGCAGAATGCACATTACCATTCTACAATGAAAACGATGCTTTCTTTCAGAACAACCAAACAAACAACTCTGTAAGTCATGTTTCAATAGCAGAATTTCAAAAGTTGAAATCTTTAACTCATTCAATGAATAAAACAATTAACGGTTTGAAATCAGAAAATGTGGCTCTCAATTTGAAAAATCAAAGACTCAAGGACTTTACCGAAAACCTGCAGAATGAGATTTCCCTCAAGAAATCAGAAATATGTCATCTTCAAGAAACATTGATACTACAAAGAAACTCGCTAGAAGAAAAGTTTAGGGCTGACTCGTCAAAACTAGAAAAAATGGACAAACTCATAATAGAATTTAAGAAAATACATGACGATTATGAAGAACTGAGACTTGAATACAACCGGAACACTTACGAAGCAATGGTGACAGAATCAATGAAAAACGACCAAATAGATGAACTTAAAAATAAAAATGAAAGCTTGAGAAATGAGATCGCTCAGCTGACAGACAAAACGAAATATTTATGTCGCAGAAGAGTAACTGAAAATGAAAACCAACAACACGATCGTTATAACACATGCGAAGCCGGGTTCCAACATAGGGGAGGCAATTGTCACCGCGGAAGACAGCAAGGACATAGAGGGCAATACAACAGAAATAGACGTCATTAAGGGTGTATTGTTTACAAGAAGACAGTGATTAGGATATATATTATAAGTGGATGGTACTTACACTTTTCAGCAAAATCGGTGCTTTATGTTCACAATATATTTCTGTAACTGAATATCTTACGTAAACAGTATTCTAATTTAATGATATTTATTTTTGTTATATACATATTTATGCTCCATTTCACAGGAGTGAAATAGTCTTAAAGGAGGGAGAAGTGTTGTGCGGCCGAAAAATGATAAAATTCTTTTTAAAAAAATGAATAAATATGCATGATGATTTTGTTTTAAACACAAATATTTTTAAATATAATCATTTTCTAAAAGGTCAAATTTTCAGAACAATGTGTGAAATTTCGAATATGTTAAGTTGCAAATATTATATGTTTTAATAACAGAAGTCAAATTAATAATTATGTAACCGGAAGATTAAATATGGCTTTTCCTCTTTGTCCAATCAACTGTGCTAAAAGTTTTATTATATAAAGGTGATAAAGTCAATTAAGCTGTCTGTACTTAATAAGTTTTTAAACCTTATGACTGATAAAATGTCCAGGTGATGATTGTTGTTATAAATTCTATGTTGCTATGTTACCTTATTTTGTATTGAAACCTGATTGGTCATTTTGTTATTTAAGACACAAAAATGTTAAAATTTTATTGGTCAGTTTAAAGCGAAACCATTTTTAGAAATATTGTAAAGATAGAGAAATCGAACAGTTAGATTTTGGATTTCCAATTAATAACGTTGTGGCTCTCCACTAGAAATATTTGTTATTGCTTTTTAATATCTACCTTGTATTTGTTAACGTCAGGATAACCTGTGTATATTTTATATATTATTAAAATTTGTGGTATTCCACTGAAAAAGAAACAATAAATGATAAAACGGAACATTGTGTTGAAATTCAATCCACCTTCAGTAGAACCATAAATTAGCGCATAATACTATTTTGACTTCCATACAAAATAATATATCACTATGACTGAACTTATTGCCAGAAAGCAACAGACGTAAAATATGATTCAGGTGATTGGCCAGTGAACTATAAGAGGACACGAAAAAGGCCTTTTATAATCTTCCTTATTTTGTATTTCGAACCTGCTCGAAACAAAGATTATTTCATCTTTAATTGAACTTCAGCGTATCTACAGAATGAGCAACTGGAATGTCTTCAGGGGCATGTAAACCGGGAAAGAGCTTGTACGACATTGACATAGTACGAGTTGTGATTTCAGATCTCATCAAATACCAAAATAAAATTCCTTAAAGTATGACCTGTTGAATGTATACCACATATTAATGAGAACAATTCCATTAAATATAAAGATTTTTTTTTTCAAAATACAAAATTGGATTTGCCAACAGTATAGAGATTGGTCAGATGTACAAATGTATAAGCATTCAAGATAAAGAATTCATAGTTAACTTGTTAACATAATGGTCCCTTTTCCATGTAGAACAATTAGTTGGAATTTAAGAAATTCCAATATAGTTATACCAAGAACTGAGCAATCATAACTGCGAACTTTCCCGTACTCACCACAGGTTAAACATGTTAATATATTAAATACCTAGACTATTAAATACCTTGTATATCCATGTATATATATCCGACGTAATCAATGTTTTAATAATATTTTTTTTATTTCATTTCATTTCATTACTATTAACAGTTTCAAATCGTCGTGTAAAAAAATAACTATCAAGTCTGGAAATGCACGCCATTTTGATCAAATTCCATTTTTTACATTAACATTTAATCTATTAAAAACACAAGTACTATTGCGAGACTGTAAAGCATTTTCAGTCAGGCTTATACAGTTAACATAAACATTAAACAATGACAATAGCGAGAGATTTATAGATTTTATTCAGAACACGTTTGTGATTTATTCAATATCAATATTGACATAATTAAGATCAAACAAATATAATGTTGAACAATCTCTATTTCAGCTTTTATCTCATCCTACATTTTATGACTTTTTTAAGCATTTTCGTGCTAGCATAACTACTCCTTAATTTTAAACAGAACAGAACAGATGTTCTGTTCTAGATGTTCTGTTCTGTTCATAATTTTAAAGGAACACGACAGCCTAAAAACATAAAATTTTGAATTTCTTACATAATCACCCGGGGCACTTAAAAACGAAAGATATACAAAAGTTAATTATGACATATACTCAGAAATAAATTGAAAATCGTATTTTTGTGTTTTTCTCCGTTCGATTTTTAACGCTTTTCAGTTTTAGGTCATTGTTTCACGAGTACAATTAAATTCTAGAAAAAACAGAGTAAATGAGTGATTTGAAACACCACATGGTTTAGACCGACATCTGATAGATCAATAATCTCAAAACATTATTTCCAGTCCCGTTATGTCAAAAAAAAAACAAACTCAATGGATTCCCGTTTAACCTTTCACATGCTTGAAATGAGAGTAATAAGCATTTGCCCACATGTGTGCCATGCTAGCTTGAACATCCCTGTATTCTTGACACGGCTCTATACTATTAGTAGCTGATGTTTTGTTGTTATTGAAATCACTTTAAAGATCCTGTATGTTGTAATTAAGGATGTAACAACACTTAAGTGGAATTTTATATATGTATAGATTCTATAATTCTTCTTCTTAAACAATTGCCAAACGTTCAAGAATATGTTAAATATGTACTGCAAATGTTTATACGCATTATAAGTAATATTTAAAATATATGCATTTATTCTCATCTACAGACATTTCTAATTACCTCCCTTTATTTACATGAAATATAAAATCGGGAATATCTTTACAAATGATGCTTTTTGGAACTTACAATATTGATAAATCTTCATTTGAGCATCATATTTATCATATAAAACCATAAAAGAAATTGAGTTATAGGAACTTTAACTCCTAATGGACTGTTCCAAATTCAATGAAGGACTAATCCATTACACAAATTCAGGTTAATTAAGGGTTAATGATCTAGGAAGACAAGATTTTCTTTGTGCACTTATGAGCCGCGTCACGACAAAACCAACATAGTGCGTTTGCGACCAGCATGAATGGACCTTTCCAGTGTTTACAGTTTTATGTAAATTGGCTAACTTGTTATCCAATTGCTACACTGAGATAATACATAGTCACTGGTTGACCTGGATTGCACAAAAGAACACATGGTTATGTTTGTGATACTGTTTGTGAGCAGTTGACCTAGCATGAATGGAAAAGGTGTGGCTAAATGTTCCGTTACGAAAAACCGGAAAGGTCCATCCAGACCAGCCTGCCCATCTGCGCAGTCTGATCAGGATCCGTGCTGTTCGCTTACCAACACTATAACAAGTAGAGAAACTGATAGCGAATAGCATGGATCCTGATCAGACTGCGCGGATGCACAGGCTGGTCTGGATTCATGCTGGTCGCAAACGCACTATGTTGGTTTTGTCATGACGCGGCTCATATGTGAAAACTGTGTTGATAAAAAGATGTGATGATTGCTCATGTACACTATGTCAAAGGACTCAAGGTCAAACTGACATTGTAAAACCCTTTTCTGATAAGGAACAAGTCCATGGCAGTTAAACTGCCTATAACAAGTACATGTAGATGATCCCTATTGAGCTTAAGGTCATTAGGTCAAGGTCACACTAATTCGAAATCAACAAGTTATCATCTGGCAACTTTTTAGGTGGGGGACACAAAAGGACAATTACAAGATATACAGTGTGCATGCACTTTCTGAATCAAAGATTATTTTCATGTGGAGATTATTACCTTAGCAAAACATGTACATTGTTTGCTTGTTATTTTGGCAAGATGAGTTTCTCTGTTGCTAACAAAGACTGCCGTTATATACGGATGTTTTGATATGGTCATCATAAAGAGCAACAGCACCCTTGCCTGAAACATGTACAATACATGACCATTACAACAGCTGGTGTACTACTGGTCTAATTTATCTTCATGACAAAGTTTCCCACAGGGTTTAAAACAGCTTTACACAGATGTAAAGTTGCCAATTTATCTTTGAAATAACACCAATAACTTTTTTTCGTTTTTATATTTTTATTTTTTCTCATCTTTTAATATAATAAATAAATATATATACAGTATAAGCACATTTTGGCTGTTGTTGTAGTAGTTTGTAAAATAAAGAACTGCTTATAAGTCAGATACAATCATTCTACATCAAACTGACTTTTAAAGAAACTGATTTAAATGAAAAGCTTTGCAACGCTTTTCAATTTTGGGTCGTTTTTCACAATTTAAATAATTATTCTGGAAAAATGGAGTGAGCAAATGTTCTGACCTTGAAAATCTAAGATGTCAGTTCAATACCATGTTTATAGAACAAAATCAAAACAAAATAAATTAAACAAACATGCCTTGTTGTAATGTAACAAATTATAAATCTTATGATTCCCAATTTTGAAACAAATGACATTAACCTAACACTAACATATCTTTTTTTATTTATTTAACAACTTATTATAAATATCTACTTATTATAAAGATCTAATGATGACTTCCAGGTAATACCAAAAGGAAGACTCTAGGTGACCTACTGAAAGCTGGAGATTACAATTGTAGCTTTTACAAATACAAACATTAAACAGCTTTGGTAACTGCTAGGATGTCAATAATCCTAACCACTAGGCCATGAAGGTCCATTGCCACTAGGATCACAACAGTCCTAACCACTAGGCCATGGAGATCCATTGCCACTAGGATGACAACAGCCTTAACCACTAGGCCATGGAGATCCATTGCCACTAGATTGTCAACAGTCATAACCACTAGGCCATGGAGGTCCATTACCACTGGGATGTCAACAGTCTGCCCACAAGGCCATGGAGGTCCATTGCCACTAGGATGACAACAGCCTTAACCACTAGGCCATGGAGGTCCATACCACCAGGATGTCAACAGTCTCACCACTAGGCCACGGAGGTCCATAACCACTAGGATGTCAATAGCCTTAACCAATAGGCCATGGATGTCCATCGCCACTAGGATAACAACAGCCGTAACCACTAGGGCCATGGAGGTCCATTGCCACTCAGATAACAACAGCCGTAACCACTAGGCCATGGAGGTCCATTGCCACTAGGATAACAACAGCCTTAACCACTAGGCCATGGAGGTCCATTGCCACTAGGATGTCAACAGCCTTAACCACTAGGCCATGGAGGTCCATTGTCACTAGGATAACAACAGCCTTAACCACTAGGCCATGGAGGTCCATTGCCACTAGGATAACAACAGCCGTAACCACTAGGCCATGGAGGGTCCATGGAGGTCCATTTCCACTAAGCCATGAAGTTCCATTACCACTAGGATGTCAACTCACTTGGCCATGGAGTTCCATTACCACTAGGATGTCAACTCACTAGGTCATAGAGTTCCATTAAACTATCAACAAATCAGACTTATATATCTAACATATCTCTAATGGCATTATATAATAATATCTCACTACAATAAGATAATATCTAGTACAGGTTTAGGTGGCTTCAACCTCTAAATTAATTAAATATATCACAGTCACTATAACACTATTTCCACAGTAAATGCTATACATCATTCTCCGAATCTGTATCAGAATTATCATCATTTAACACGGCATCTGTCAATGATTTAAGATCTTCTAACACTGTTGTCATTGCCTCCTCTGTTACCGATTCTGTAAATATATATATGTTATATATAATATGTTATAATTTATACATACTTTTTCAACATTATATATTATAGTTATAATGGCAATTTTATACAATAAGTTCTATAATACCTAAATAATACCAAAAACAACAAAACTCCAACTTAAACTGCCTACAGACAAAATCATGTTTTCCAATTTTTAACAATTATTTATTATGAAACTAACTACATGTAATTATTTACTTTAAGAAACTGCCACCGATAAATACTCACAGACACAACAAAAGAATTGCCATAAAACCTACATAAAATAAATTTAAAACTTCAAAGAGCTAGAAACATTCTATTTATCACCCTGTCAAAAATTAAATGGGCAGGAAAGGTAACTACAAGCCCAATATGTAATGTATCATTCAATGAATAAAAGTTCTAAATAAAACAGGAAGTAAAGGTAACAAAAGTAAAAAACAGCCACTTTAGTCTCCCATAAAAAGGAAAATGGTATATCACCTTGTTGCAATTCAGGCTGCGAATATGTGGCATCAATATTAGATACTGGCTCTGTATGATCTCTGACTGGTTCCTCTTCCTCATCAAAACTATGTGTAACTGGTTCCAGTCTCTCACTTCTCAATTTACCAATAAGTCCCTCTTGACGTAGAGTTGCCTAGAACACAACATAATAGCAATGTGACAGAATGTTTTTCTTATACATTGAATTAAACAATTCCATACACTGAGACAGAAATGAAAATAGAAACCATGATTTTTCATAAAGCACAATGCCCTTGCAGCCTGACTTAAGTATTTGGAATTTCGGTGGTTCTACTCAGGTGCCCGGTCGTGCTGAAATGCACAGAAGGGCACCTGAGGTGTTCCTCCACCAGTAAAGCTGGAACGTCGCGATATGACCTATACTGTGTCGATGTGAAGTAAAACCCAAAAACATATCAAATTTGGAAATTTGACAAAAAAGGGTAAGGATGGTCAATGTTGTATTGCAATTTCTTTAAAATAAATAACACAATACAATATTTAATCCGTCAAAACCCCGACCAACTCATTTTTCAGACTCATAAAACCCTATGATAGTAAGATTATTCTAGCATTTATTATTGCATCCATTTGTAAAATGTAAAATAAATTTCTGCAACCAGCTTATGATTGTTATACTGTGTGTTTGAATGATGATAAATTCAGACATTAAAAGCAATCAGTATCTCAACTATGTGTTGATTGCCACAGGAAGTAACTAGAATCTAGTTCACTATAATTGACAAACTTAGAAGCCAATCCATGGGTGCTACAAACCAAAACTGTTAATGATCAGTTGATAGAGTCACAAGAAACTATTGATTAGGTATTTTCTGCTAATACAACTGTATTATATTCTAGTTTGAGTATAATTTAAACGTAACAAGCATATATTAATAACTAAGATAGTAACTAAATGTAATTTAACAATGGTAAACTCTAAATGATATTTACCATCATGAGATTTCGTTCTTTCTCTATAGTTTTCAGTTGTGTATGTAGAAGATCTAGTTGCCGTTTATAATGTTCTTCCGTCGTAGATAATTGCTCGATGGCCCGCTCCTTCTCCCTTGACATCTGTCTCTCTAACTGTCGTACTGATACAACTGTAATATACCCAGAAAATAGTGCATGAATGAGCTACACTGATGCGTAAATTGCCCTTGAGTTGATTGTGAAAAGTTATTTCTCAAAGAAACTTAACAGCAATTGTGCAATAACTTCTAAACAATCACCAAGACTCATACAATACATCAGGAAATCATAGTCATGTAATTTAACTTTTTATTATATACCTGCTGATTATTTATACAGGAACAACTCAACAAAACTAACTGATTAATTTTAATTATATTAAGAGTAGGCTGTTTGTGGTGGCAGGCCAAGCAGTTAACGCCTAAAATTAGTAATCTAATGATCGCTAGCCACATGGGTTCAAACCCAGTTAAGCTTAAGGGCAAGTTGTTGTGTTCTTGAGCAAGAAACTTTACACACATTGCTCAGTACTGGTTGGTTCAAGGAATGGTTTGAAAGTGTATCTATAAGCTTATTGCTTTCTACACAATTGAACTTACATAATTAAAGTAAGCCTTGAAGCATTTAATTACATGCAAGGTGCTTAATAGAGAAACTTTTGCAATTTAAGTATTTCTTCAACTGAAAATAGCTTCACTTTCTTCAGAAAACTTGTAAGTATACAAATAATTAAAACATCAATTACTTAAAAACTTTTCTAATTATGTTTTTATCATACATCAAAATTTTACATTAAACAACACAGAATAGCTGTTTACTTATAATTTTCAGGTGTTATTACACTCAATAGATAGTTATACCTGCTTTAGCATGTTCACGTTTAGCCTCATTAATTTGTCTATCCATGTCAGCAAGTCTGTCTGAGAACTGGTTCTCTACATCCCTTTTCTGCTCCTCTAGGACTTAAATTGTAAAAATTAAATTTTATAAATTTCTATTGAAGATGGTAAAGGGAGGGCATAAGTCATATCAACATTTTATAGCCAACTCCATGTTTTGTTTATGTTTAGTGCATTTGCATTATTTGTTTTATGCATTATTTTTGCATGTTTTATGCATTATTTTTTTATATGTGTTGTCCACATTTTGTGCATTTACATGTTTTGTGCATTAATTTGCATCACATGCAAACAAATGAATAGACTTCTATCAGCAAGCTCATAATTTACAAAATTACATTCAAGTTTGTAGGGAGATTAGAGTTCATCATCTGTCATGCGTTATATCAAGTTGTTATATATAATTATAATGTACTCTAGCTTCATCGGAATCTTTTTACTAATACCACATTTTACATTTAACTAATGCTGTTCATTGTTGAGAAAAAGAATGGAAATGGCCAACAGTTAATCTTTATCAAATCAAAAATGTGGTTTAATTCATGAATCTATGATTTTGATATGTAATGTCTAAAAATATCTTTTATCCTTGTAAACAGATATAGTTACAAAGAAGAGAAAAACAGATTCCCTAAAGAAAGCCCAAAATGGCAAAAATGAAAATGTTGCAGGCTTGGTTTTACTGAGCCTGTTTATGATAGCAGTAATTGCACCAGCGTCTACAGCCCCTAGCACCAGCTTAAGCAGGATTCAACATTTAACATGAACTGCTAAAATTTTGAAACATCTGCATATGTTAAGTCTTCATTAAAGCTAGGTAGATGATATCATTATGTTATAAATTGTTGATCAAATCTTAATTACAATGTAACCTCTCTGTTTACATCGATAAAATACTATAGAAAGTGCTGTTCTCTTCAGAGAAATGAAACAAAACAAAAAAAATTGAAAATCACAGACCTGGTTTAATTGAGTAATTTATAATTTACTTTATCATCTAGGTATGATATAAAAACTTCATAAAGTAATTGTGAAGACTTACTTTGTTGCATGTTTAATTCTTGTTTGCCCATTGAGGTTTTAAGATCTTCTATATTCTGGTTGGCGTAGTCTAGATCACTCTGACATTTCTCCAACTTCTCTGATAGTTCAGAACATTTCTGTAAAATAATTATCTTTATCACACACCCGTGCCGATTTTGCGACTCCGTAAATATGGTTATGCACGGCCGTTCATATATTTTGATGTGACGTCATTAGCGTTATACAAACATAGTGTAAAGACGCACTAAATGTTAGCTTTATACTTTAGGCGCGTCAATGAAATATGACTCTTATTTCACTTTAAAAGGTCTTTATTTTTTGGTATGTGATAAATAGAATATTAAATTTGTGTAAGTTCATTACTGAATTTATTGCACTCGTTGAATAAAATAATATTATGTTCGCCAGAGGCTCGCATAATATAATTTTATTCAACTTGTGCAATAAATTCAGTATTGAACTTACACTCATTCAATATCCTCTATCTACTGAATATAATAACCTATGACATATACTCTATAAATTATATTATGTACAGAAATCATCTTTAAATTAGCTAACAGAATTTAATTGATGAAAAAAGAGCACATGGCTGTGATTTGAACATAACATCATTAAGTTACCTGTGATTTGTCTTGTACAATACTCTCCAGATCAGAGTTGGCTTGTTTTAATGTTTCAATTTCTTCCTCCACTAAAATTAATGAAAGATAAACAAATAATGTACCATGTCAACAATAGACAATTAAATTAACTGGAATATGAAATAAGGGTGGTGATGGTGTCTTTACAAACAATTTTGTACACTTTGTACTTGTCAGATCATTCAAACATTACATACAAATACATTCATAAAATACATGGAAGCCACTGAAGTTTTTTAACAAAGACTGGAAATTTTATTTTTGAGATTTTTTTTTACAATTTGATGAAGGTTGAGATCATTTGCTCACCTTTTTAATTTAAATCAGGCTAAAAATCACAATAAATATCGATATTCAACCTATCTCTTAGTAAAGTTCTTAATTATCTGTTTTTTGTTGTTGTTTTTTCTCACTTTTGCACCTTTGCTAAACTGGGAACTATGTCAAACTGATTACAAATGAATTATGATATAGGTTTCCTTTTTGGAAATATTAAGCAGAAATAACTCAAAAAAATAATATAGCACTCATCTTTGGCAAATCAGTGACTTTTCTTTGTATTTACATGTTATAATGTGAAATAAATTGAATTGTTGTTTTACTCACTTAAAAGGCCCTTCAATTGAAATATTTAAAAAATTACTTTAAGTTTGATAAATCATAAAATGATTACTATCTTTCAACTTAATGACAACAAATGAGCTGCGCCATGACAAAACCAACATCGTGGGTTTGCGACCAGCATGGATCCAGACCAGCTTGCGCATCCACGCCATCTGATCAGGATCCATGCTGTTCATTTACCAACTCTATTACAAGTAGAGAAACTGATAGCCAACAGCATGGATCCTGATCAGACTGAGAGGATGCGCAGGCTGGTCTGGATCCATGCTAGTAACAAACGCACTATGTTGATTTTGTCGTGACGCGGCTCAAATGTTACTAGAAGAAGAATTTACCTTGAGATCTGATGGAGAGAATTTTGTTGTCTAACGTTTGAGAATCTTGTTTTATTTGAGCTGCCAGGTTATCTCTTTCTCGTATAACCCTCTCCAACTCACAACGTAAATATGAACTTTCCTCACTGTAAACAAGGTGTAAAAAAATATATAGAATTAATCATAAACTTCCCTCAATGTATATGACATAAAAAAGCAACATGTTAAAATGAAATTTCTTCACTGAAATGGAAGTTGAAAAACAACATAGATACAGTTTGTTTGTTTTCATGCCAAATGAAACACATTTTCCTGGTCATATCTGGACGGTCAAAAAACCTTTCCAGTTTTCCTGCATAACTGACCAGTAATTAACAATATCTCTACCAGTGACTGACTACCTCTCACCTGATTTCTGAATCAGCTATGAGAGACCAATGACCATTTGACTAAATACTTGAGATAATTGTTACAGAGAAACTTTGTTCTATCTCAGAATAAGGTAAAATAACCCTATATATTTCAAAACATTTCGGTATTTGATTTTATGGTGAGGAACAAATCATATCACTTGTACACACAGTCACATGTCTAAATAATAGTTTATTTTATTACTTCTTAGATCTGAACTTTCCTTTTGATCTCACCTTCTGAAAAATTAATTGTCTTCAACTATAGGCTACTAACTTCGTATGAAGTCAAACTACATTCGCTCAAACTCAGAGGGCCTATGTAAATTTGTTCCAGAGATCGGTAGTTCAAGCCAACGAGATTTAACTATTAGGAAGATTATATCAAAGTGTTAAAAACGTGACGCCAACTGTCACTTATGCAGAACATGTCCACCCGCAACTTTTGTTGGCTTTTGTGTTTGACTGAAAAAGGTGTGATTTTCACTTTATTTCTCAAGTGAAGGGTGGTATTCGAGCGATCTGAGTTTGATTGAATGAAGTTTAACTGCACATTTATTTGATACTTTTTTATGAATTCCTTGGTGGTCATGACATATATATTTTCAGCATTTTTTTTTACCTATCATGTTTCTCAGCTTCAACATTATGACTGATATCTCTCTCTGGTATATCTCCTTTCTCCATCTGTAGTTTTAACATAGCTTCCTTCCTCGCAAATAATCCTGAAATAGTGCATCATACACTTAACTCTTACAGTGAAACAAGTGATGATAACTTACTGATACAGTTGAACAAGGCTCTGTGAATACTATTCTCTGCTTAATTTCATAGATTATTTTGATATTGCATCCCTTTTATCTCACAAAAGACAGTTAAAACTTGAAACAGCAACCTTTAACCTGCTGAATTTCTGAGATGGACTTGTGCATTCCATTTTTAGGACTGCCTATCTTCAATATTGTGATTGTCAAGAAGAATATTACAAGTTAGTCAGTCAACAGTATACAGCCTGGTAAGATTGCATGGATGTACAGATTGGCCTGGCTCTATACTGGTGGTAAAGGCTAATCACTTTCAGTTCCCGCAGGTTTTGGGCTGATAAGTCTAGTATTATACTAAGTCATCAGAGTATGGTTAAACACACACAAATTTTAGGCACATAATTTGCTGTGTATGTGTAACTAATTGCACTTTATTCTCATTTGAATACTATTTCTATAATAAGGCAGAAAGAAACTTATAATACTGATACTCCTCAAGGAATTGCTATATGTTTTGCGCACTTGTAAAATTACAAAAAAGTCACCTTGTAATCTGTGCCTCTCAAAATAAAGGTTATGTTCTGTTCTGTAACATTTTAATAGCATCATTATATGAATGCAGATATGCGAAAATATATTGGTATTTTATGAGGGTACCTGAATATATAATATGTTTCAGATAATTTATATCTGTATGACAATATAAAACCATAATATTAAAAGCTACCTTGTAACATTTCCATACGTCCACTTGCAAAGCTGATTCTCTGACCATAAGCTTTCAGACTGGACATAGCTGTAGACAGTATCTCTAAATTCTCCTGGTATTTTGCCCACACACTATAAAATAGAAGAAAAATACTTCTTTCACCTCTTTTAATAAAACTGTATCAAACTTCACACATATACCAGTAATATGTAATTATAATATAGTGCTACAAGATATAACCCTTATCTGACTGCCTTCATTCATAGAATCAACATGATTATATCAATGTTGCTATAAATACTTGAGTTCCTTTACATTTATTTTAATTTCAGTGTTAAGTTAAACAAGAGCCATGTCAACATGGCCATCCCTCGCCGAATGTGTTTGCTCATTGGAAGAATGTATATGTAGTAGAGCAGAATAATTGAATTTTAAGAGGTCTTTTGGCAATGAAAACTGATGACTGAAGTGATTACAGACTTGAAACCTAGGTGAATACGGATGGCTGAAAATAACAAGGGGCAATAACTGAAAAATAATGCAGGGTAGTTTATCATTGTTGTGTGCTGCACTCCTTCTCAATGAGATTTATCCACCTATGAAGTTTCATGTTGACATCTCTAACACTTTTTGAGATAAGCTCTGGACAAAAAGTATGAAAAATAACAAAGGGCAATAACTCAAAAATTATAAAGGGTAGAGTTATCATTCTTGCGCACAGCATTCCTCCTCAATAAGATAAATCCACCTATGAAGTTTCATGTTGACATCTCAAAGACTTTTTGAGTTATGCTCCACTCAGGTGAAAAATTAAGTATGAAAAATAACAAAGGGCAATAACTGAAAAATTATGAAGGGTAGAGTTATCATTCTTGTGCACTGCACTCCTCCTCAATGAGATCTATCCACCTATGAAGTTTCATGTTGACATCTCTAACACTTTTTGAGATAAGCTCCGGACAAAAAGTATGAAAAATAACAAAAGGCAATAACTAAAAATTATAAAGGGAAGAGTTATCATTCTTGCGCACAGCATTCCTCCTCAATAAGATCTATCCACCTATGAAGTTTCATGTTGACATCTCAAAGACTTTTTGAGTTATGCTCCACTCAGGTGAAAAATTAAGTATGAAAAATAACAAAGGGCAATAACTCAAAAATTATGAAGGGTAGAGTTATCATTCTTGTGCACTGCACACCTCCTGAGTGAGATCTATCCACCTATGAAGTTTCATGTTGATATCTCAAAGGCTTTTTGAGTTATGCTCTGGACAAAACTTAAGTTTGAAAAATAACAAAGGGCAATAACTAAAAAATTATGCAGGGAAGAGTTATCATTCCTGTGAACTGCACTCTTCCTCAATGAGATCTATCCACCTATGAAGTTTCAAGTTTATACTTCAAATACTTTTTGAGATATGCTCCGGACAAAAATCTTGGACGGTCAGACGGAAGGAGACTATTTCTATATCCCCCGCCGCCATTCGGCGTGGGATAACAAAAACTCTTGTAAGATGTTATTATTATGAACTCTAACATGCTTTAAACTTTCCCTCTGTCTAAGAGATACGACAAATGCGTGCATTTATACACGATATATGCATAGCAAAACAAACAAATGCTTACACGTCATATATGATGTCATAGATGATGTCAATAAATTAAATGACCTAAGGAAATTTATCTCTACACTGAATGAAGTCCAAGAATTTTTATCAATTCTCTTTTTTTATCAGCTTCTTAGAATGGAAATAAATATTCATTTTTCTTACATTATATAGAGGATATTTGTTTAGTTCAGTGTAAGATCGGAATATATTTCACCGAGTGAGCACCAAAAGGTATATTTCACGAGTGGCGCAGCCACGAGTGAAATATGAACTTTTGGTGTTCACAAGGTGAAATATATTTCAATCTTACACTAAACTAAACAAATTTTCTTTTTATTATATGCAAAGAAACGTTTTAAAAAGACATTTAACCTAAAACTGAATGAAAAGCGCGCCAAATAATAATACAACGTGACATCATTTACTACGTCAAGTCATTAAGTTGGTACCCAGTACTGTGCACGCTGGTATTTCACTGAAACAACGTAAGGGGCTTAAATTCAAAACAGCGAAATTATCAAAGTGGTAATTTCACTGTTTCAAACAGTGAAATTACCAGTTTTATATCACTGATATATTTCTATAAACCACCGAAAAGCATGTAATAAAGTATAATAATGCACAGTTTATTGTTCAAATGCTTGGTAATTAATCACTCAGGCCTATCAACCCTCTTGATTGTATTTTTGCATATTTTACCTAGAACTGTGCATTATTCTACAACAATTCACTCAAAACACTACAATTAGTGTATCAATCTTATAAAAAAATCTAGTGGACATACTTATTGGATTTTAACTTGTTAATTTTAAACTACATATACCTTGCAGCAAATTCTTGTAAGATTTGTGCATTTTGAACATTTTCTTGAACTCTATCATCTAAACACAGGGCAAGTTGCTGAGCCTCTGATAATTCAAGCTGTAATTTCTGTAAATAAATAGCAAATATAATTTATAACCTGATAAACATGTACATACAATTATTTGAAGCTTTCACCATTCAAAAAATTGTTTTCAACTTATTGCAAAAGAACAATCTATTACACCATCCACTTAAAATGTCGCAAAATCTTTATTATTTGTTTAACAATTCAGCATCTACTACTTATTTGAAGGAAAATAATTTTTAACAGGGCAGCGTATATAAATTTAAATAGAAATGGGCCCACAATTATCAAGTGAAATCCAGGATTATCCAGTGAAATGCATGGAAATATAATCCGAGTGAAAAGGCCACACTCCAATCCACGTGCGACCGTCCCGATTATTCCAGTGAAAAGGGACATAATTATCCAGAGAAAAGTCAGGGATTATCCAGTGAAGTCATTACGATGATTTATAATCGCAGTGAAAATGCCAAACATTTTACCCAGTGAAAAGTCACAATTATCCCAGTAGTGAAAATGCCCACCAATTATCCAGTGAAAAGAATAATATCTTGAGAAAAGTCAGGATTATCCAGTGAAGTCACTTACATGATTTATAATCCAGTGAAAAGCCACATTTATCCAGTGAAAAGTCACGATTATCCAGTGAAAAGACATAATTATCCAATGAAAAGTCAGGATTATCCAGTGAAGTCACTTACATGATTTATAATCCAGTGAAATGCCACATTTATCCAGTGAAAAGTCACAATTATCCAGTGAAATGCCACAATTATCCAGTGAAAAGACATAATTATCCAGAGAAAAGCCAGGATTATCCAGTGAACAGCCACGTTAGAAATGTGTCATATAATAAAATATATATGGTAGACATACCTTACAGTTGTTAGATTCTATATTTAGTTGAGCATCTTTATCAGATAGAGTATGTGATAATTGTTCTATCTGGTTCCTGGCTGATGATAACCTCTCCTCTAAACCTTCCACCTGCAGAAACAAAAATGACCCGTGATGGAAAACCGGTTTTTCCCCCGCCAGCTTTGATCCGGGAACCAAGCTGGGGCATCCGCACAAGCTAAATTCGGGACCCAAATTGCTTTGTTTTAAAAACCCTTAACAAGTAGGGAAATTGACAAAAAATGCAGGATCCTTTGATCAGACAGCCGGGGAATGACGGGGCCTGGTCTGGATCCAGGGCTGGTGGGCCAAAACCCATTATGTTGGGTTTGTCGTGCCCAGGGCCCTAAAATTATCATAATTATATTTTACCATTAAAAGGGGACATTTACAAAAAATAATTCCCAATTTAATACTTTAAAAAAAAACCCGAAAAAAACGATACATGTTTAGCCCCTATACCCTTTTAAACATTTTATTTCCCTTGCTATTTTATTTACCCTTCTACACTAAAAATTATTTTTTTTCAAGGAATACATAAGTCTAGATAAAAATTATGTTTAAAATTTGTTTTTTTTAAAGGGACTGAAAATTTGCTTTTACTGTCTCTTTTTTAAATATTTAAATATCTTTTTGAGTACACACCAGGAAGATATGTTACTGTTTAAACTCCACACAATATAGGCTGAACAAATTATTTAAATTCCGAGTTATCATTAAAACTAGATGCCCAAGGACAACATGTCGAGGTTCTGCTTACTGTGAAATGGCAGAAGGAAGAAGTGAAACGGGGGACACATGCTTTACACATTGTTAATTTCAATGAGAACATTATGTGCCCAGTTAATTACAAATTCTTTCACCAATGATTTATTGTGCAGGCAAGCTGTCCCCATTCTGACTGGTGAGGTATGACCCTTGAGGCTCTTGCCTGCAACGCACCATTCATGATGTTAAACATTTTGTGCCAGGGTTATTTTGAAATTCCACCCAGCTTCTGATAGAGTTATGGTGCCGACAAGCTGTTTGAGACCATTTATTTGCATTTGACTTAAAGAACTTAACCTTTGACTTAGCAACTTGGTTCTTGGGCCCAACACACCATCTCATGATGTTACCGTTTATTTACAGATTTTGTATGTAAGTTCTAGGCTCATTAATATAACACTACTGCATGTAATGAGACAGTTATGACTGTAACAAAGTTCTAGGCTTATTAATGTAACACCACTGCATGTAATGAGACAGATATGACTGTAACAAAGTTCTAGGTTCGTTAATATAACACTACTGCATGTAATGAGACAGTTATGACTGTAACAAAGTTCTAGGCTTATTAATATAACACCACTACATGTAATGAGACAGTTATGACTGTAACAAAGTTCTAGGCTTATTAATATAACACCACTACATGTAATGAGACAGTTATGACTGTAACAAAAGTTCTAGGCTCATTAATATAACACCACTACATGTAATGAGACAGTTATGACTGTAACAAAGTTCTAGGCTCATTAATATAACACCCCTGCATGTAATGAGACAGATATGACTGTAACAAAATTCTAGACTCATTAATATAACACCACTGCATGTAATGAGACAGTTATGACTGTAACAAAGTTCTAGGCTCATTAATAGAACACCACTGCATGTAATGAGACAGTTATGACTGTAACAAAGTTCTAGGCTCATTAATATAACACTACTGCATGTAATGAGACAGTTATGACTGTAACAAAGTTCTAGGCTCATTAATATAACACCACTGCATGTAATGAGACAGTTATGACTGTAACAAAGTTCTAGGCTCATTAATATAACCCCACTACATGTAATGAGACAGTTATGACTGTAACAAAGTTCTAGGCTCATTAATATAACACAACTACATGTAATGAGACAGATATGACTGTAACAAAGTTCTAGGCTCATTAATATAACACCACTGCATGTAATGAGACAGTTATGACTGTAACAAAGTTCTAGGCTCATTAATGTAACACCACTGCATGTAATGAGACAGTTATGACTGTAACAAAGTTCTAGGCTCATTAATATAACACTACTGCATGTAATGAGACAGTTATGACTGTAACAAAGTTCTAGGCTCTTATTAATATAACACCACTGCATGTAATGAGACAGTTATGACTGTAACAAAGTTCTAGGCTCATTAATATAACACTACTGCATGTAATGAGACAGTTATGTATGTAACAAAGTTCTAGGCTCATTAATATAACACCACTGCATGTAATGAGACAGTTATGACTGTAACAAAGTTTTAGGTCATTAAATAAAACACTGCATGTAATGAGGAACAGTTTATGATCCTGTAACAAGCCTTGGCTTTCCAGGCTTTACTCTCTTCTTTCATTAAACAGGGATAGTAATTGAGATTCTGTCTGTTACCATTAGGTAACACCTTTTCCCCTCCATCTGTTATAAACTATCACCAATTAACATGTAGTTTTTCAAGTACATTACAAAATTGAATTATGTATCACAAGTTGGCAACTTAAAATTTAGAACAGATGTCAACAATTGATCACTGATAAAAACAAAGTGGATTAGATGTGTTTGAAATCACCTACTTCAACAGCTCACCAATTGACAAAGGTCCCTTACTGACAACAGCCAACATTTAAATAATAAGAAATATAAACTTTCATTAAATGAGAACTCTGAACTCACCTCATAGAAAATGAACTTGCGTAAACTGTACCAATAAATATCACATGTAAACACAAATTAAAACACTAACCTTGTTAATAACAAATTTTCCTTCTTCTTTTTATCTCCTTCACTGGAACACTGAAAATAGTAAACACACACTTTGTAAAAAGTAATGTATTGTAAGTACATATTGTTAGAAATTGTTCAACCACTATCATTATTACATTTATCTGCTACATGTATAAATAATACATGTATATTTACTAACATATCTATTCTTTGTTTTATAACCTAAATAAAATACTTCTTTATAGGGTATGGTATATACATGTTAATGAGAATTGTTTTTCTTTTACAATAAACACTTACTGTATAAGTGAATATTTTTACGTCATGAAAAGTTTATAAATGTCAAAAAAATTAACTTTTTGCTTGCCAAAATATTTGCAAAAGTACCATTTCAGAAGTTCCATAATATAAGCAGACTTGTGTTTAACAAAAGAACAAATATACCATGTACAAGATGACTACAATATAGGACACATAGAGCCTCCTCAGTTCAAATCCTGTCTGTATGGAACATTAAAGTGACATTATGCCCATACAAGTGTAAAATAATATGAGCCGCGCCATGACAAAGCCAACATAATGGGTTTGCGACCAGCATGGATCCAGACCAGCCTGCGCATCCGCGCAGTCTGATCAGGATCCATGCTGTTCGCTATCAGTTTTTATACTTGTTATAGGGTTTGTTAGCGAACAGCATAGATCCTGATCAGACTGCAAGGATGCGCAGGCTGGTCTGGATCCATGCTGGTCGCAAACGCATTATGTTGGCTTTGTCATGGCGCGGCTCAATTATGTATACTGTATCTATTTGACTCAACCTACATCTGATCATAAAGCCAATCATAATCATAATGTAAATCCAAACCTTGTTTTCTCTCAAACCATTGTAGTCTTTATTTTAAACTGGCAAGAACAAAATGTGTTGTTTTGTTAGACAACACAAATACACTAATTAGTATGAAGATATCTAAATAAATTCATTGTAAAAAATACCTTGCTGAGTTCTAGTTCTTGAAGTTTAAGGATTTCATTCATTGAGTTTAACCTGATATTTAACAGTTGTATGGTAGAGTTTGTATTCTCCTTCTCTGTCTCATATACCTGAAATACAAAACATAATAAGTTGTTCATTACTCCTTTTTTTGTCTTTTTTGGGGGGGGGGGGGGGATGGGGCGGGGGTGGCTGTGGGGTGACTTATTACTGACTATGGAGGCCACAATTCTAAGAAATCTTAAACTTTATGTGATGCATGTTTTATTATGCTGCAAAGCTTTAAAACATCTACCTTAGCCTGAAGTTTACAACAACAATAATTTTTTTTTAAAAATCAAGAATTATTGGTAATGAGAAATATTTGAATCCTTCAATCACATAAGACTTAAATTATAAAATTTCAAAACAGTCCTTCTATATCATACTAAAATAAAATAACAATACTAAATAATGTTAATATTTTGGATCTACGTGTGTCAAGTTATTTATGAACTAAAACACTCTCTTAATCTAAAATTAAATGTGCCAGAGTTATTTAGTACTATTTCAACTATAATTAATGTTTAATTTTTTGATTGATTGGGTTTTAAGCCATACTAACACTGTAAATGTCAGTATAGTGACTTTTAAGTTTTATTAGTATATGGAACCTTCAAGTTCCCCACCTGCCAGCATTATTTAGAGCAGAAGCTGGCACCCTAGTAGAAAGAACCATGCACATTCCTGAACCTAGCTGGATAACTTCCTTACATGAAAGAATTCCCTGGAAAGTCCCTTCCAGGATTCAAACCCACAGCAATCAGGGATAAAAATGTTCTAAGTCAGTGACCAAAACCACTTAGCCACAGAGACCCCCAATATTACATATATGTAATATAAAGTTATAGACAAATGTTTCTAGATATTCATAATAAAATCAGTCAAGTGAGGAAGAAGTATAAATGCATGTGTAATACTTCTTGTTGTATATAATGTCAATACATTATTCTCAAAACAAACAGAAAGAATACCTTTATTTTAGTAAGCATTGATTCCATTTCTTTTCTAGCTATATCTTTGGGCTTTGGCAAGTTTTCAGTCTCCCCTATATATTTCTTTAACTGTCCTATTTGCTTCATCTGATTTTCTATTGTCACTTCATTTGACCTGTAATGGAATATACATTGTTGTGAGGTGCTATCTGAATTGTGCGCTTTGTATTTTGTATAGCTTCATTTCAAGTTCATATCAGTATATGTTTGTAAATATTAGCTATATACATCTTTCAGGTGTCTAATGCTTAATAAATTGTGTTGTTGTTGTTGTATACCCTCTCTTAGTTTATGTAGAGGATAATTAATAAATACTTTTTTTCTACATTGTTGTCGCCTTTTATATTGCAGAGCTTCACCAAAGATCATTCTTTTTATCTAAATGGTACCTCTATATCCTTTTTTAGTATAAATTGCATGTATGGAATATATCTACTATTTTATTCACTATTGATAGGTAAAAAGGTATAAAAAACAACAACAGTATTTTAATAATTGGGAGGCTGTCACTTATTCCAGGAAACATGCATGCAAAATCTACTGAACTGTGTTTTCTTAAGTCACAAATAAGCTTGTCATTCCAGGATATGTAACCCAAATAAGTGCTTTAAGTTTTAAACAAATCCTATACAATATATATCTACTATTACCTTAAAACCTGCTTAATGGTGATGTAGTATAAGCCAAAAACAAACATTTCAAACAAAATTCCAGAAAATAATACAAGAATCAGTCATAAACATATAATTGTTAGAGAGATTGTTTAAAATATCTTACTTCTTAAATAGATTATTTACATAGATACATAAATATACGTACTTTAATTCTTGCAGGAGTTTTTCCACGTGTTCATTGCTGTTTTGTTTAAAATTCTCGTAAGTTGTTTCCAGATCATTTATTCTCTCCGACGATCTGGATTTGATATTTTCTAACTCATCTTGAAGCTTGCCTATTGTACTTCTCAAATTATCTGTCTCCCTTTGATGTTCACGACTTAACCTGTCAATCTAAATCGACAATTTCTGCATTGTTAAAACCCTTACTTTGCTAAATCTCTTAAATGGACTTGCCCATCTTTCAATCTGGACATAACCATTCTTCATTTTTAAGGGAAAATTTCATTATATGTATTGACTGAACAGCAAACAGTACAGACCATGATCAGGACCATGGCACTTATGTGCTGGCTGATGTTGGTCTGTACTGGTCACATAGGTAGAATCAGCTGCTGCCAGTAGACTAAGGATGAACTAAATTTTAAAGTTATTATCTGGGACATACGTTGACTTTTCCAGCTTAAAAACTTATGGAAATACCTAGAAGAATAACAGTCAAAGACAAGCACCTAATTGGCATGCTCAGATGCTGTAACACATTTTTCTCCAATGAATTTGTAAGTTTAAAAAAGCCCCCCCCCCCCCCCAAAAAAAAACAGCAAAAACCAATGATAATTGGTAAAATACTTTAAAATAAGAAATCTACAGAGCTATGCCACAGAGGTTCTTGTTAAAAACAAATGTATAGAACAACAAGTCTATATAACGAAAACTTTCGTTCATTGAATATGCTGCTAAAATCAATGAAAATACATATGTATGTGATGATCTAAAATAATATGATGCATTTCCACTACATACCACATTTACACTAGTTCAGTAATTGTGTTTTATGTTCTAACCTAATATTACCCTCAACAATTATTTAAAATTAATTGGAATAGATCTATTATATAATATTTCATTTATCTTTTTCTTTCTTCAAATCTCAGTTCATAACTATAATATTACCACATCCTGATCCTTTTCAACAGTTTGCACGTTACAATAATATAACTTTTTGTCTAGGCTATTTGACAATCTTTATCTTATAATAAAACCAAACTTTACACAAAATTTAGCAAGTTTAATATTTACCTGACTTTCATATCTATCTTCAGTAGCTTTCAATTCTACTTCAAGGGTGGTAACCTGATGTGTGTATTCTCTTTCTTTTAGAGTTAGCTGCCTTTCCATTTCAGTAATTTCTTCTCTATGAAGACATTTTACAGATCTCAGTTCATTTTTTAAATCAGTAATTTCCCCAGCCTGTTTGTTAATCAGTTCATCAATGTATTTAAAATCCTCCTTTTTGGAAGAGTATTTGCATATTCCTGGTGAAGATGATCTTTGCACTGGCTCCTGGACAAAAACAAGATGTGAAAATATTTTAATTTGTTTAATTTGACAAAATTTTGCACATTCATATTATAATTAGTATAAAATATCACTTACAACAATCTGTCAGCTAAAACTTTGCTCCCAACCCCAAAGATATGATGCTTCTTAAGTACATGTACATTCAAATGGTGGTTTCACAAAATATATGCATTTTTTTAATAACATCAAATATACATATAAAGCTCCTCATTTTTTTTCTCTGTATTTATACCGTAATATATCAAATGATGTTAATTATATAAATAAATTTTGACACAATACCTGAATTACAGGTGCAGGGGCTGGCTGGAATACAGTTGGTTCAGGTGACTTTCTCTGAGCTTCTCTAAAAGTAAACAAACAATCCAAAATCTTAAAGCTAGGGTACAATACCAAACTTTATAGTACTGCTGCACTCAAATATAACACTTAGATATAGGTCAATGTAAATACTTTATAAAATTATAAGTTTTCTTATTTTCTTTTTGAAATATAATTTATGTGTATTGTGCAAGATAAAGAATTAAGAAGTCATTGTCATCTAGGAGGGGATATCCAGGTCTTGGGGATCTGTTTGCGACCCTGTGGAAACTCAGTTTAGCCTCATTATTGCTGTACAGTTACCGTCAAGCTAGATATTCTGGTTTGCAAAGGCAGCCAGTATGATATTTTCATAAACTCCTATAGTCTATACACATATATATAATCTATATTTATCTGTAGATCTAAAAGAATAAGATCTAAAGGGATTACCTGAGTTTTGTATTTTCTATTTTTAGCTTAACAACTTCCTCTGTGGCTTTTGCAATCTCCTTCCAGGGATCTCCTTGTCTGGTTTTAGTTTGAAAAGCTGAAGGTGGTAACAAGTTCATATTCACAACTGAAAACAGAAAACAAAGACTGCCCTAATGCTATGGTCTTTAATCTTGAGTCTCAAAGGTAAAATCTATTCAGACGGACAGGTGCTTACCTAAGCATTCCCTTATACACCTGTTCATGAAATTCCAAAAAGAAGTAGAGAAAATATATATAAGTTATACATCCGTTCATGGGGTAAAATGCAATAAAACCAAATCCTAACTGGAAACTTGGAAAGAGTGTTTCATATTTATCAATAAGCCAAACATTTTATAGGCATTAACCGCTAATTCTTTTATGTTAAAAAAACCTCTATGAACTATTGTCTTGCTGTGAAGAATAGCGAAACATTATAAACATCACTCCACATTGCCCCATTTTGCACATTATTGTTACACCTATAGTGTATCTCACCTATAGTGTATCTGAATAACCTATGTAAACAATTTTCTTTGCCAACAAATTTTTTAAGCACATTTTTACTTCTAAAATATCAGCTCCTTTATATCCTGATTTTTTTGTAACAACTATCTAATCCTTTATTGTCAGATGATAAGTTACAACTTTTCACTTATCATTTGTGTCACGGCAGTACATATTCCAAATGAGGTTTGTAAATATAGATCTAGATGTGATTTTCCAACCACTGGCTAAGTGTATATGGACTAGGAGGTTCATTCACTTAGCAAAGTTAAATGTTATGCTCATTGATCTACTCAGACTAAGAGATTTTAGATGTATAAAACCAACAGGGACAAAATAAACTGAATAATCCATTAAATATCCACAAAGTAACAATAAGCATATATAACTTTAAAACTTAATAACATGTAAGGTTAGAAAGGAATGTTTCTGCCTTGGAATAATTCATCCAGCCATGTTCTATATCAGTGTGCATCACAAATCAAAAAGATCTGTTTTATATACATGTATTGAACATTTTATTTTTGTTTTAAAGTCATAAAAGCTTTCCACATGATAGGTAGCACCTAATTTCATATTAATATATCACAGGGTATAATAAATGATGAACTCCTAATGAATATACCGGTAATATGAAGAAAAAGCCTTAAAACATAAATATTTGATTATAATACAAGTTAATTAAAACATACATAAAATACAACAATTGAGCCTTACAAATTAAAATTACATGTATAAATGAATGAAATGAAAATAATCTTATCACAGCATCTCAATAAAGAATGAAAATAACTTAATAATAATAGTAATTTAGTTCCAAAATGAAAATATAGAATTAATGTAATTTGTATAAATTGTATATCTAAACTCATAAGAGAATTAAAGACAATGTGATCTGGAGAAGGAAAGTTTGCGGGAATTTGGAAGAAAGGAAATGTTTAAAACCAATGTAAAACATTCTCTCAAATCCTTTTCATACAACGTTAAACACGAATGGACATACAAAAACAGTTCACAAAATTGCACGAGATATGGTCATAGTTGAACTGTCTCAGACGTTTCCGTGAATTTCCACTAATAAGCATTCATTACATATCGGGCAATACAATACAATAGCAAACGATAACAGACTTCTGATGGAAACAAATGACAATCGATGCATGCATGGACATTAAGATACTTTTTCCGCTACTAATTGACGAACAGTGCAAGGCAAAATGAACATGTAACATAACAAATAAATCGACCCATGACAAATATATATAGAGTGGGAATCGAACAAGAGCTGTCGGTAGGACAGCAACGCTGGACTATTCTTAGTGCTTGATAGTAAAAAAAGCCTTGATTAAAAGGTAAAATTTTCAGTAAAGAAAAAGGCAAAATTTTTCTTTAAATCCATATTACAGTTATAGGCCTTGGAGAGAGTCCTATTATGCTCTCAAAGAAGAGTATAAAATTTCAACATGTTTCAAAGCCTTATGTCAATGAACTTTGAAAATATTTGAGGTATTACAAAAACTTTAACTTAAATTCTAAGTCGAAGAAGGGGTATAATTCTGTCAAAATGCTTGATAGAGTTACCTCCTCCTGTCTACAGGTTGGGGTCATGATGGTGAACAAGTGTGCAAAGTTTCAAAGCCATATGTCAATGGACTTTGAAAATATCTGAGGTATTACAAAAACTTTAACACAAGTGGTTACGCCGACGCAGACGCTCCGGTGACTATAATAGCTCTACTTATTCTTATCGAATAGTCGAGCTAAAAAATTGAGAGAACACCCTGTGCTTTTCACAGGCGCTAGTCACATAATCAAATATTTTACATGACCGGTCCATATATGTATATAAAGATATAAGGCCCCCAACGGAACAAAAACATCATGCGGAACAAACAAAAACACTGCTGCAAGAAACGACCAGATCACAGTAATCTCTTTCTGGTGGCCATCTAAAAGCATCAATCCATGTGCTAACGCTTTTTATTTCATTAAAATCCCTCAAATAGCAAAGAAATTGCGAAAAAGTTTCACAAAATGCCATTATTTTCAATTCATGTCTTTTTCGACGTCCATACCATTCATGTATACAAACAAGATTTCTGGTCAATTTTTACGAAATAAACAAAAAACGGCTAGAATTTCTACGTACGTTCCATAAACAAACTCTTTTCCTATCGTTTTGCGAAGTCTTAACTGATCAAAAGCCCCCTTCAAACGTAAATCTTTAAAAATACAAAAGGATCCCGCTTGTGACAGTATTTTATCGCCATGCATAGCGCATGTATATACTGTTCTGCTCTGAATATCATACAAGGATTTGATTGGTTAAGATAATTATCGGAATACTATTGACCAATCGTATAATACTATTTCTTTGCTTCATTTACCTGTCACTTCAAAATCAAAATGGCGCACTTTACTTGATCTCCGCTTCTACAACCAATATTTTTTAGATATTTGCGTACAAAGAGGGCTGTTACTAAGTTCAATTTAGACTTCGCAGATTGATAGAAAAAGAGTTTGTTTATGAAATTTATGCGGAAATTTTAGACGTTTTCTGTTTATTTCGTAGAAATCGACCAGAAATCATGTTTGTATACATGAATAGATTGGACGTCGAAAACGACATGGATTGAAAATATTGGCATTTTATGAAACTTTTACTCATTTCTTTGCTATTTAAAGAATTTTAATGAATTAAAAAGTGTTAACGCTTGAAATGATCCTTTCGAATGTCGACCAGAAAGAGATAACCGTGATCTGGTCGTTCCTTGCAGCAGTGATCTTGTTTGTTCAGCATTATGTTTGTGTTCTGTTGGAGACCTTATATCTTATTATAGTATAAAGCCCATATAAAACTTTAAAAAGTTTGTTTCAAGCACCTGTGGTGCTTTTAATCATCTCTTTTTAACTTTCTACGCAGACATCAGGGATGCCAACAGACAATTTTGAAAAAAGAGGAAAATTAAACGCAAGTGGTCATGGGGGCTGCGTAGGCCCCCATGCAGGTTCAGGGCAGAGCCCTGGTGGGGGACCAGGGGGTGAAGCCCCCGGAAGCTCCTGGGTTTTCATCCTTATCAGATGGTCTAAAATGCATTTCCTTTTAGTGCTTTATCAATTATTTTCATTAAATGATATTGTATTACTTTGACTGGCAGTAACAAAGTTAAGGCAGACTTTAATTTCAATGAAATTAATCAGTATCTATAACTGTAATAATATTACGATTTGACGTGATCCTCGATTGCAACGAACCCTCAACTACCATAATTAATTTGTTTTGAACATAGTCGACACGAAGCTTGTCCAGGAATATTCGTCACCAATGCGGACGGTTGTCTCAGTTGATCCGATATTCACATTTACAATGTTCTCTAACCATTTCAAATTAAACTTATTTTTAACATTTTTTACACAGTCTTTGATTTTCGAAGCCTTGTTGGAGTTAATTGCTGCCATTATTCATGTATAAATTTCTTTCTTGCTCACGGCCGACAATTTGTTTTGCTTTCTTCAACTACAGAAAGACGCTACGATTGGTCGGTATATTTAACGCTAACGGAAAATTGGCATCCCTGAGACATGTCTGTGTGCCCCCCCCCCATGCGATGGATTTGACATAATTGGAAGAGTACTAGATAAATATCCCGTTTCTTTTCAACCCTTCGGGCCTAGATACGCCTCTGAGAGAATGTATATTTTCAGGCCTGAGCTTGCTTCAGATTTTAACAAAATTTAACTGTGCAAAAAAATTCACTCTTGAGAATACAATAGTAAGTTGTGCTGATTACAATATTATTGTATAATATTTTGTATTCTTTTACTATAGCGATGTTTTATTGCGCCTTATAAACCGACCTTTTTGCTTATTTTCCGCAAAATCGGCAGGAACACTCAAATTTTCCGCCATCTTGTTTATTCAAACTGCGGCTTCAAATATGAAGATATATAAACACATATATCTAGTCATATTAAAAGGTGATAACAATTTCAATTAAATAAAATATGTTTTTTTGAAGTAATTTTGTTTAATACATACTTGATAAAAATAACTTTAGCTGCAAATATAAATATTATTCAGAATACGAATTTACGGCTTCACAGATGTAAACAAAGTTGCTGCCAACTTGATGGTAAAGGTGAAAAAGTCAAATTAAAAGTGAGTATTTTAGCAAACTAAATAATAGTAGATATGTTTCCACCTGATAAATGTATCATATATGTCTTAATTGTATAGACTACATCATCTTATCAGCGTGACACTTATTCTATAATTCAAAATATTAGGCTAGGTTGACGTTAGCCTTATTATAGAATGTCAATTTCCTGAATCCTGTGGCCATAGGCAGTGTTAGGTGCCTATATCAGACCTTAAATATTGCAGTATCTGTGTTATTCAAATTATCAGTTTAGTGTATTTCAGTTAGAAGTCCATCACAACCAATTTGTGGTTAAATCTGTTTTTATTCAAAAAATAAAATGTCAGAACCACGGATTTATATTACAAGGATCGGACACTTTCGTTTAGCTTAAAGTCCCGTCGCGCGCATGCGCGGAATCGGATAAAGGTGGACAGAATGAGATGGCGGAACGTGCGGAGTACGAAATATGACAGATTTTCACCGGAGTATGTGGTATTATTGCAGCTTTGTGAAAAATTATACACATATGAATGTATTGATACAGTATTATTTTGTGTCGCTAAAGTATTATTATATGAAAATATGCTGATAGAACGCTGCAACGCTTAGTTAAAAAGTACCTAATTTAAAAAATATTCGCCTATTGTTTAGGCATACTCTCTACACTTCGCCGCCCTTTTACTTCAAGCACGAATTATTACCGCGATTCAGAATAAGATAATTATTTTTACATGGTTTAATGATGGCATTGCAAAAAAACGTTTCTTGATTGCTAAAAAACTTTTAAAGAAATTCATGTTTGAAATGTGTCTTTATTTCTGTGAATTATTTCCAAATGATTTGTACATTTTTTATTTGATTACCTGTATATTAGTATAAATATAGTAAATATTCTACTATTAAGTGTATTAAATATATTTTCAGATCATTCTAGACAAGCATTCCTATATAGATATACTTTTTTCATTTTGTTTGTGTACAATGTACTTGTCTTATTATATTGAAAAATGTGTTTTGATTATTGAAAATTGTCATTAAGTTTAACTTCTTTATAATTCATTTATCATTATGTAAGTTAGTGTAATAATTTTACAGAAAATGGACCCCATTGGAAATAAGCTTTTAGCTTAATGGGCAATCCAAGGGTTACATAGAACATACTTATTGATTAATCGTATAATTATTTTTGTGCATTTATGTGTGTGTTTTTATTTATATTCAAGTTGATATCTGTGATAAAATTGTATGTGTATACATGTATGTCTATTCCCTGAATAAATCGATAGATGAATTCATTAGATTGGCAAGGAAGAAACTTTTATTGGCATAGAGAACAGCTGTTTTATAATATTATTTTTTATTTTGAAACATAATTTTTTCATAGATATCCTAAACAATTCACGTCAAATGATTTATTTATCACATGTTTATTTTCATCATTTTTCAGAGAAAGGACTATACAAATTTAGTTGTATATTTTCAATTTCATTTATAAATGTTAATAAAGAAAATAGATTTACATTGTATTTATATATATCCTCTTCAGAATCATTTTCTTACCACATATGCCATGAACTGTAGTTAAAGACCGCACATATACAAAATATACATTCAGATTATATTTGTTTTTGAAGATTGGGTGTTGCAATTATCACATGTAACCTGGTAATGAAAGTTTGGAAATAAAGTTTTTTAATTATCACTTACCCCCCTTCAAAAGTAATTAAACTTGAAAGAAATTTAAGCGATGTGTAAAAATAATCAACAGTTACTTTTATTTCGCAAAATACTGACTCAAACTGTAAAGATTTTTATTGTTTTTCTAGCGTTACATTAAAAAGTATAATAAATATCTTTCTACAGGCATTCAAATAAAAAGAATAATTAAAATATACGGATTAAAATATACGAGTGACATTAAAAAGGCCGGAATCGAGACAGCCACACGAGAGAACTTTACTGTTACAATGATTGTCTACTTCACTGCACCGACATTTGAAAACAGATTTACAAAAAATAATAATGATATAAATGATGAATGAAATTTAAATATTCTATGAATATGGCAATATTGACAATCTCGGCAATATTTTGTACTAAAAAATGAATAAATTTTCTTCACGTGTAAAGGCCGCAATACATTACCCGTAAAACAATTGTGCGTTAATAAATTTGACTACATAACCCAACAAATCTTAAATATTGCATCTTTGATCATCTGTGAATAACTTACATCGGCTTCTTTTTTGTTTTGAAACTGAAAGTATAATGGTACCGTAATAATAAATTTCAAATACCTGCTTTTTATATAAAAAAATGTAAATTTACCGCGGATTTCGTCAAGTTAATTTTTTAACCATCGTTGAGGACAGATAAACTGAACCTTTAAAAAATAAATTAGATATTTGAATTAACCAAGTATTTTTCTTCAAAATAAACTTTAAATTTCCAAAACCGGATAATAAATGAAAAAGCTATATGGTATTTTGTAAAGTAGGTATCCGTTGCGAACGGGCATTTACGCTTCGCGCCGGTAAATTATCGATCGATGTACCTTTATCGGGTGCACGACAAGATATTTAAGCATTTATATAGGGTTAACTGGGAGTGTCCGATCCCTGTAATATAAATCCGTGGTCAGAACTGAGATCTATTAGATTATATTGACCTCCCCTCCCCCCCCCCCACACACACACATACACACACACTATAAATCATTTTGACAAAAGATACATTTTCAATTTTGCTGTGTTGAGCTTTCTTTAGGGATTCTGTTATTCTCTAATTTCTTAAATATTCACTATTCTATTACCAGTACCCAATAGATTAACATTTAATTCATGTCTGTAGGACTGACTTCTAGGTAATATGGACCAAGGAAACAATAAGCTGACATTTTTATATATGTTATTTTCATCTGTCAAATTGAAACCTATTATCCTGCAAATCCGATATTGCACAGGCAATCAGTTAATTTGTCTTGTCTATAATAGTAAAATTATCATAAAACAGTATCCTATATCGTCAAGACCAAAATTACTATCCAGCACCCATTTACCATAATATTATACAATTTGAATATTTTAAATATGGTAAATGAATTAATATAATTACAAGGTTCATAACTTGCTGCATAGTGTTACCTAACATTTTGATATTACATTTTTAAAGATAAAAGATATTTTCATATCTGTACTTGTAAATGTAGCACAATTTAGATTTATCTTTCAGACAAATTAACATCCATTATCATAAGTCATTAACAAGATTATAACCATTTAGTAGGAATAGTGAACCAATGTACCAACCAACAACTGCCACAAATTTATACAATGATTAATCTATAGAGATTAAAAGAGGAAAACACAATTCCAAAATTTTCACAAAAATAAAGGATCATGATCAATAGAAAAGTGAAAAAGAATTTCTTCACTGTTATTCTAATACAATTAAAATTCAAATTTAAGTTGGAAGTAGACTTGGAAAAGCATGTGTTAATGAAATGTGAGAAAAAATTTATAATTACAATAAAATTATAATTTATGCCTTATTAAGTTAATTGAAACATTGATTTTGATGTTAATTTGGTTCTTTTATGTTTCAATTTGAGATAAACTGGTTTATGATTAAACTAGTTTATGGTTTATGATTGACTCCACCTGTTTGAACTTTACAAATCAATGATACATCCTTTCTTGTTTGCTGGCGGAAAACCTCATTTCTGCAAATTCTTTAATTGTATATATCCATGTTAACATTTGAAATGTCTTTAAGAAGTGGTAAGTTTGACATGGTTTCAGCATTCCTGCTATCATGTAAAATACACCACTGATTGTCACTCCTGAGGTCCCAGGTTCAATTCTGTCGATCCTGTCTCTTAAATGTTATAATATAATTATACACTGGGCATGTAAAAGAACCAAAGGGTGTATTCAATAAGAGCTGGTTCCTGGATTCCCTTGTATCTCATAGCTGTCTCTCAATTCAATGTATATCTGCTTAGTGTAATTATAAACAATTTTGAAGCAGTATGATGTTGACGAAATATTTTCAGATAAAGCACAATATTTGAAGATATTTCTTGTTTGTTAAATATATTGAGTAGGTCCAATTTAAGTCAATGCAATCCTTCTTTGAAGCAGGTAAGACTTAAAATTCTTAATAAGTCTTTCCAGTTTGAAGTCAGAAGACAAACACTTCTTGGTTCAAATTATATGTAAACAAACGAGAGCATGCTATTACAATTAGACAGAAGTTCAACCATACCTGAAAAATTGGTCTGAATTTATTTATTGTGCCCTTTTATGCAATCCTGTTGCTAATGTTTAAAAATATTTTCAGCTAATCTGATGTCCATGTAGTTTACAATAAATGCTACATTGAAGTGTATGACTATAGAGTTAACACCTTGCTTATTAATGCCATAAGGGGTTTTAACATCTTATTATTATTGAACACATTTTATTTGTAGACTTAAAAAGATAAATGTTTCTCACAAACAGTTCAGTTTGTAAAACTTGGCAGTTACCAAATAAATGCTCTTTCTCCTGTTAAGCTCAACTTTATTTCTGTAGTAACCCTTAAAATGCTGGGACAGAAAGCCTTAAGCCTTTGCCACCAACATAGATCCAGGCCAGCCTGCACATCAGTGCAGTCTGACCAGGCTCTATACTGTTGGCTGACAAACTTTACATATTCAAATTGATATCCCTAAAATTGATAATGGACAGTCCCAAAAATGGAAGTGGGACAAGTCCATTTAAAATATTCAGCATGTCCAGGGGTAATAATAAATATGGAGACCTGTCAAATTCATTGCAGCATCAGCGTCCTGGTACAAATTTCCAGATTTATGATTAAACATCATTAAATAACATATACATTACACTTTAAATAATCATATACTTTGATAATCTACTGAAAAAAGAATAAAGTTATTATTAAATACAATGACCATTATATTATTTAAAAAATCACTGTGTGTAGAATCAGGCCAAAATCTGGAGGGGCAACTGTCCCAGGGGTGCGGGGGGTGGACTGTATGGGAGTGGGGTAACTGTATGTGGGTTGAGGGAACTGTATGTGGGTGAGAGGGGGAAATGTAAGGATACTAGTCAGAGAAAGATTTTGATATTGAAAGATTAGTATTTTCAAACTCAAAACAGGACATGTCCAGTTTTAACAAATTCAGTATGATAATGGTTTTATAACACAGACTTTTAATATTATAATATAAACTGATAAACAGCTCCACGTTTAAAAGAGTGTTAATAAATCTCAGTAAGTAATTTAGCTGTGCTGACATTAATGATAATGTTAAGTTGTTGTCAGACTGATGAGTTATTTCATACATTTGTTCTATTTTTAGCTAAAGTTTTAACATTTTTACTAACTTGTCACTCTCATACTGATGTTATACTACATGTTAACACAACATAAAGTTAAACTTATATTGTTGTAGAGTTGTTGAAGGAACACTGATTGCCATGGCATCAAAAGAGGTTTGTACAGTTCATTTTTTTTAAAAACAGATTAAGATTTAAAGTTTATTATGACAATTTACTTGATAAAAAGCTTGAAATGTGTTTATTTCATATGAAAACATACTACAATGACTTATAATGGTAATGCAACATAATTGGAATATAGTATACAGGTAAGTCAATGTTAATGCTTTATAAAACATAAAAAAATCTGGTGTGAATGGTTTGCAGGTTTCTGGGTTCATTTGTTTTTGCATTTATATTCATGACTAACCCAAGATTCTTGGAATTAAGACAAAATAGACTTTAAAGCCATGCCAAAAGACTGCTCCCTTAGGTGCCTTAATGGGTAATGGCACCAGTATGGATTGAGGAAGGTGATAGAGAATCTCAAGGCTGGTGGGATTGGAACCAACATTCTCTAGATAAGGAGTCTGAGTTGCATTTAATAGAAATTGTCTTAAGACTGAAATCAGTCTTAAAGCCAAAATTGAGACAATTTTGCATTTTGAACAAAATATTTTAATTTATGACCACCTATGATTTGTTGATAGCAATGCTGATGGACATTTATACAGCATGCCATTGTAATTTTTAACCTTTCTCAGGAGAATGAACAAGATTGAAGTCTAAAGTCTTGACTTAAGATAAACATGTGTATTGAAACAATCTTAAATTAGTCCTAAAGTTGGATCTTATTATCTAGAACTTAGGATACACATAGGATTTTGGGGACAGATGCTGCACCCCAACACCATGTGCTGTAAGTAGCTGTTATGAGATAAAATATTTAACAAATGTATGTTGATATTTTCTAATAAAACAGTGTACAGCAATATGTTATATTATTGCAGGAATTAGAACATGCATACTCTCCTTCAAGATGGTCTCACAGAATGGGTCCAGATGATGTCATTAATGCTCATATCAAAGCTCTCACAGATGGTAACATTATATCTGTAGTCTTACAGACGGTAACATTATATATGTAGTCTTACAGATGGTAATATTATATATGTAGTCTCACTGATAGTAACATTATATATGTAGTCTTACAGATGGTAACATTATATATGTAGTCTCACAGATGGTAACATTATATATGTAGTCTTACAGATGGTAACATTATATATGTAGTCTCACAGATGGTAACATTATATATGTAGTCTTACAGATGGTAACATTATATATGTAGTCTTACAGATGGTAACATTATATATGTAGTCTCACAGATGGTAACATTATATATGTAGTCTCACAGATGGTAACATTATATATGTAGTCTCACAGATGGTAACATTATATATGTAGTCTTACAGATGGTAACATTATATATGAAGTCTTACAGATGGTAACATTATATATATAGTCTTACAGATGGTAACATTATATATGTAGTCTTACAGTTGGTAACATTATATATGTAGTCTTACAGATGGTAACATTATATATGTAGTCTTACAGTTGGTAACATTATATATGTAGTCTTACAGATGGTAACATTATATATGTAGTCTTACAGATGGTAACATTATATATGTAGTCTTACAGATGGTAACATTATATATGTAGTCTTACAGTTGGTAACATTAAATATGAAGTCTTACAGATGGTAACATTATATATGTAGTCTTACAGATGGTAACATTATATATGTAGTCTTACAGTTGGTAACATTATATATGTAGTCTTACAGATGGCAACATTATATATGTAGTCTTACAGATGGTAACATTATATATAAAGTCTTACAGATGGCAACATTATATCTGTAGTCTTACAGATGGTAACATTATATATGTAGCCTTACAGATGGCAACATTATATATGAAGTCTTACAGATGGTAACATTATATATATAGTCTTACAGATGGCAACATTATATATGTAGTCTTACAGATGGTAACATTATATATATAGTCTTACAGATGGTAACATTATATATATAGTCTTACAGATGGCAACATTATATATGTAGTCTTACAGATGGTAACATTATATATGTAGTCTTACAGATGGTAACATTATATATGTAGTCTTACAGTTGGTAACATTATATATGTAGTCTTACAGATGGTAACATTATATATGAAGTCTTACAGTTGGTAACATTATATATGTAGTCTTACAGATGGTAACATTATATATGTAGTCTTACAGTTGGTAACATTATATATGTAGTCTTACAGATGGTAACATTATATATGTAGTCTTACAGATGGTAACATTATGCTGCACTTATTATATGGGCGAAGTTTTGGGTAAAGTACACTCTTCATGATGTTATCCAGCAATGTTTATATTTGTTTGGTTTTACAGGAAGTAATAAAGCAAAAGAATGTACAGATTGTGAGATAGGTTTCAGTTATGGTTTGTCAGAGAAAGAGAAATATGACGTGTTTGGAGCTCAAACTTTACCTGGTGGTGAGTTTTAGTTGTAACCTGGGTCTTCCGAATTATGATCAAATTTTTTTTTAAATATAAATAATATAATAGGAGATTAAAAATATTAAACAAAAATACAGGTAAATTGTACAATATTTTTGATTACTGTTATAACTGGGACTTTACAGTTACAGTATTCAGATTGACAACAATTCACACAGTTTAATAAATGTTTATTTCACCAATTGATCTAGTAGATGTTACTCTTATCTATAAGAAGTATTCATCTGTATTATTTTAATTTTAAGATCTCAATTTTTAAAATGATAGTTTGTAAAAGTTAACAGTTGTGATTTTAATTTTAAGAGATCAAATTTGTTGAATGGTAGTCTTTAAAAGTTGAATAAGTAATGTACCAGTTAATTGTAAACCAGTCCTCTCTCAACCCCATGCTGGAACAGTTAGGATCTAAAATTCACTCTTAATACCTTCCCATTGTTAGTTATACATAATGTCCATCTATTCTGGCACTGAAATTAAATGATTAAATTACCACATTGACCCCGGCTTATTTGTCCTGCCCTGCCACACACTGCCCTGCAATTGGTAGAGAGGGGGTGCAAGGGTTACAAATGAGTGACATATAATGTCTAATGTAGGAAGTTTTTACTTTGTTATATGTTTAACAATAACATCATTATACAATACTATTTATTTCAATGATAGGAATTAGAAATATTTATTTATACTTTACAGATTTATGTTTATTTCAGATGCTCCTATATTTGTATATATACATGGTGGATACTGGTCAGCTTTAGGGTAGGTTTATACATAATTAAACTAGCAATTAGTCAAACACCTTGTTAAAGTTATCAGTAGGTTGAATCATTCTTTTCTATCATCATTTCTGTGTATAAGGAATACTTTGAAATGATTTATAGACTTTTTCGGGAGAAAACGTCCTTAAGAAGACAAAAATGCCTTAGACTATATAATATTTAAACCTTACCTTGCTGTTGGGAACTGACCATACCCAGCAATACAGATCAAGATCAGCTGGCACATTTGATAATAGTCATTATAACTAATTTGAAATTTTCCTTAAAGATAAATGATTTTGTCCAAATTAAAAGATGGTCTAGTCTGTTTAAGATATTATATCCATGTAGTATAGTAAGAGATTAAGAGTTAAAGCAAGCTACTTGGGTAAAATGCACTTTATCGGTAAGCGTCTATTGCGCATGTCTAAAATTGAAATATTGCGGCCAATTTTGATTGAATCAAGTGGATTTCAGGGGCAAATAGGGGTTCGGGGCAGATATGAAGTAGAGAAGCAACGGAATGACAAACAGACTGAATAGCCTTACCAATTTGCAAGTGATTATCTGTTGCCAATATTAACCATGCTAATTTACAGGTCTTCCAGTCTATTTCTACATAGTCGTTAAGTGCATTTTCACCAAGCTTCTTTAATACATTTATGTATTCCATTCTGACAGGAGTCTAAATTTTAATGATAATGATTGATGCTTGTAATTTTATTTGGTCTTAAAATGATTTTGCCCCCATTCTTTTATTTAATTATTTTTCCTCATAAGATAACACATGAAATAAGAAGCTTTGTTGCAAATGATATAATGTATATCACATTAATTAACAGTCGTGAGATGTCAAGTTTTATGGTACCCGTGTTATGTAAGGCTGGTGCTGTAGTTGTTGCAGTGGGATATGATCTTGCTCCACAAGGTACGTCAATAATAATTTATTTTATTATATGATCTTGCTCCATAATGTATGTCAATAATTTATTCTATTATATGATCTCGCTCCACAAGGTACGGCAATAATTTATTCTGTTATATGATCTCGCTCCACAAGATACGGCAATAATTTATTCTATTATATGATTTCGCTCCTAAAGGTACAGCAATAATTTATTCTATTATATGATCTCGCTCCACAAGGTACTTCAATAATTTATTCTATCAGATGATCTCGCTCCACAAGGTACGTCAATAATTTATTTTATTATATGATCTTGCTCCACAAGGTACGTCAATAATTTATTTTATTATATGATCTTGCTCCACAAGGTACGTCAATAATTTATTCTATTATATGATCTTGCTCCATAATGTATGTCAATAATTTATTCTATTATATGATCTCGCTCCACAAGGTACGGCAATAATTTATTCTGTTATATGATCTCGCTCCACAAGATACGGCAATAATTTATTCTATTATATGATTTCGCTCCTAAAGGTACAGCAATAATTTATTCTATTATATGATCTCGCTCCACAAGGTACGTCAATAATTTATTCTATTATATGATCTCGCTCCACAAGGTACGTCAATAATTTATTTTATTATATGATCTCACTCCACAAGGTACGGCAATAATTTATTCTATTATATGATCTCGCTCCACAAGGTACGTCAATAATTTATTCTATTATATGATCTCGCTCCACAAGGTACGTCAATAATTTATTTTATTATATGATCTCGCTCCACAAGGTACGTCAATAATTTATTCTATTATATGATCTCGCTCCACAAGGTACGTCAATAATTTATTCTATTATATGATCTCGCTCCACAAGGTACTTCAATAATTTATTCTATCAGATGATCTCGCTCCACAAGGTACGTCAATAATTTATTTCATTATATGATCTTGCTCCACAAGGTATGTCAATAATTTATTCTATTATATGATCTCGCTCCACAAGGTACGTCAATAATTTATTCTATTATATGATCTTGCTCCACAAGGTACGTCAATAATTTATTCTATCAGATGATCTCGCTCCACAAGGTACGTCAATAATTTATTCTATCAGATGATCTCGCTCCACAAGGTACTTCAATAATTTATTCTATTCAGATGATCTCGCTCCACAAGGTATGTCAATAATTTATTCTATCAGATGATCTCGCTCCACAAGGTACGTCAATAATTTATTCTATCAGATGATCTCGCTCCACAAGGTACGTCAATAATTTATTCTATCAGATGATCTCGCTCCACAAGGTACGTCAATAATTTATTTCATTATATGATCTTGCTCCACAAGGTACGTCAATAATTTATTCTATCAGATGATCTCGCTCCACAAGGTACTTCAATAATTTATTCTATCAGATGATCTCGCTCCACAAGGTATGTCAATAATTTATTCTATCAGATGATCTCGCTCCACAAGGTACTTCAATAATTTATTCTATCAGATGATCTCGCTCCACAAGGTACGTCAATAATTTATTCTATCAGATGATCTCGCTCCACAAGGTACGTCAATAATTTATTCTATTATATGATCTCGCTCCACAAGGTACGTCAATAATTTATTCTATTATATGATCTCGCTCCACAAGGTACTTCAATAATTTATTCTATCAGATGATCTCGCTCCACAAGGTACGTCAATAATTTATTCTATCAGATGATCTCGCTCCACAAGGTACGTCAATAATTTATTCTATCAGATGATCTCGCTCCACAAGGTACGTCAATAATAATTTATTCTATTATATGATCTCGCTCCACAAGGTACGTCAATAATTTATTCTATCAGATGATCTCGCTCCACAAGGTACGTCAATAATTTATTCTATCAGATGATCTCGCTCCACAAGGTATGTCAATAATTTATTCTATCAGATGATCTCGCTCCACAAGGTATGTCAATAATTTATTCTATCAGATGATCTCGCTCCACAAGGTACGTCAATAATTTATTCTATCAGATGATCTCGCTCCACAAGGTACGTCAATAATTTATTCTATCAGATGATCTCGCTCCACAAGGTACTTCAATAATTTATTCTATCAGATGATCTCGCTCCACAAGGTATGTCAATAATTTATTCTATCAGATGATCTCGCTCCACAAGGTATGTCAATAATTTATTCTATCAGATGATCTCGCTCCACAAGGTACGTCAATAATTTATTCTATCAGATGATCTCGCTCCACAAGGTACGTCAATAATTTATTCTATTATATGATCTCCCTCCACAAGGTACGTCAATAATTTATTCTATTATATGATCTCGCTCCACAAGGTACTTCAATAATTTATTCTATCAGATGATCTCGCTCCACAAGGTACGTCAATAATTTATTCTATCAGATGATCTCGCTCCACAAGGTACGTCAATAATTTATTCTATCAGATGATCTCGCTCCACAAGGTACGTCAATAATAATTTATTCTATCAGATGATCTCGCTCCACAAGGTACGTCAATAATAATTTATTCTATTATATGATCTTGCTCCACAAGGTACGTCAATAATTTATTCTATCAGATGATCTCGCTCCACAAGGTACTTCAATAATTTATTCTATTATATGATCTCGCTCCACAAGGTACGTCAATAATAATTTATTCTATCAGATGATCTCGCTCCACAAGGTACGTCAATAATAATTTATTCTATTATATGATCTTGCTCCACAAGGTACGTCAATAATTTATTCTATCAGATGATCTCGCTCCACAAGGTACGTCAATAATTTATTCTATTATATGATCTCGCTCCACAAGGTACGTCAATAATTTATTCTATCAGATGATCTCGCTCCACAAGGTACGTCAATAATTTATTCTATCAGATGATCTCGCTCCACAAGGTACGTCAATAATTTATTCTATCAGATGATCTCGCTCCACAAGGTACGTCAATAATTTATTCTATCAGATGATCTCGCTCCACAAGGTACGTCAATAATTTATTCTATCAGATGATCTCGCTCCACAAGGTACGTCAATAATTTATTTTATTATATGATCTCGCTCCACAAGGTACGGCAATAATTAATTCTATTATATGATCTCGCTCCACAAGCCATTAATAAAGTATAACTTAAATATGATAAGGTTTATATTAAAAGAGTTATCATTGGAATATCTGTTACTTGTATTTTGTTCTGATGGATTTAACTAGCGCGAATCCCACTTGGCACCAATGTTTTTTGTGAAATCTTATCCTATTATTATTCACTGAGGTATTTGTCAAAAGCTTGTGAAGCACTAAAAATGCCATTATTTCTTTTTTCTCAGAAGCTTTTTACGTTTAGTGTTTTGTGACAGTTTTGGAAACGGTTCTCATTTGATAAATACATATTAAATGTATCTAAACTAACTTAGCTTTTTGGCCATTAGTATTTTATTGTGATTGAGTATTTTGATTGGAAGATTTCTGGCCAGACTGCAAGAATTTCCAGGGTTACAGACAGACCTGATACAGGTGTCATATGTCTATAACTATAACCACGGACCATTATAAAGTTAAATAATTTTTGTTTGATGTCTTCCAGCAAACATGGATGTAATAGTATCGCAGGTGAAGAAAGCTGTTAGTTTTGTTCTCACCTTGGCAACCAGACGAGGGTCAAGGTTGGTGAAATCTTAATTTAATATATTACCATTCTTGTATAGAGTTATAAATATGTTGCTTTTTCATTTGACATAACCATGTATGTACATCGTGTATATCCCTATAATACAGGAATATGAAAATAATGTAGGTATTGTGCAATAGTAACTACAAATTTATTTAATATAAAATCATATGTGGCTGAAATGAGTAACCTGGTCAGTTAAAAGGACCAATATGCATAGGTATGGCGTTTCTACTACACAAATCTTGTGTTACAAATACACTGTGACACATATATAACCTGATTTTAGCACTCAATTTTGTAATATATTAATTAACATCAAATTCTTAGACAACATAATACATAAATATTTTCAACACATAGCTAAACAGTAGTTTTGATGTGTATAATCACATGTGCTGTATATTTTAAAGCAGCATGCCTTCAGATTCATTCTAATTTTTATGAAAATTTTGAAAATGTGTTTAAAGATAAAATATTGTCAAGTTTGTTTGTTTGTTTGTTTGTTTGATTTTACGCCTTTTCTCAACAGTATTTCAGTCATATTGTCAAGTGAACAAAGATAGTAATTAACATGTTTCAACAGCAGGTTCAATCTAGGTAAATTACCAAGTAAAGGTCAAACTATGCAAAAATAGCCCTTATTATTGCATTAATCTCGCTGTAGAAATATGGTGATTTATACTGCAAAATCAGTCATTCATTGCATATAACATGTAAATCATCACTTGTTTTTTTTTAAATATTTTTATTTTTCTTAAAAGATTATTTCATTTTTCTCAAAGTTGATTTTCTTGAATTTAGAGGCATGCAGCTTTAAAACGTTTTTCTGTTGACAAATTGATATTGGGAAAACTTAAACAGCTGTTTCCCCAAGAAGTCGGATAATCTCTACTTACTGTCAGTGCTTTTTTAGATTTGATTGAAGCCTAAAAGTGTTTGAAATATTTTCGTGTTCTGTTTGGGTTAATTAAGTATTTAATATTGTGATGTTAAAGTAAGTTTTATATTTATCAACTTGATGTTTAATAAGGTGCTGTTTTGTGTAACATCATTGTTGAATATTTTTGTGTAATGTTTTTGTATAATGTAATCATGTATTGTTACAGTGGTGTTTATTTATGTGGACATTCAGCTGGTGCCCATCTGGCAGCTTTAATGTTGTCACAGAACTGGTTACAGGAAACCATGGTCAGTCACAGTCTCATAAAAGGTGTGTTCAGTGCTAATTTCAGACTTTTTCAGAACAGGGTGAAAGGGGCAGCCATGGCCAAGTGGTTAATGTTGTTGACTTAATACCATTTGCCCCTCATCACTGTGGGCTCACATCTGGCCACAGACTTGGAATTCTTTCATATATTGAAGCTATCTAGCTAGCTTATGGAACATTTGTGGTTCTACTCAGGTGCCTGTTTGTGCCTGATATATGCACGTAAGGGCACCTGAGATCTTCCTCTGCCAGTAAAGCTAGAAAGTCGCCATATGACATATACTGTGTTATTGTGACATTAAACCCAACCAAAAAAAAAAAAAAACAGCATAAAAACGTGGTGAATTTTTAAAGTATAGGATTTTGATTTTATCATTATTTTAAGTTTACTAGTCAATGATTTGAAACTATATGAAATTCAATTTATGATTCTCCGTCAATTTAACCTTGTGTGTCAAAGAATGTAATATTGGGAAAATGTTAATCGTAAATCTCTTCATTAAAACTAATGTTATGTACTTCAATATGGCAAGAAGGATTTTGATTTTCCCAAGTAACCTTCAAGTGTAAAATAGTAGTATGGTGACTGTCCATCCATTTTTGTCTTTTAGCCACATTATTGTCTGCTCAATAACTTGATAACTATAGGCTATGCTGTCTTCTTTCTTAGTAAGAAAGTTGGTCATGGTCAGTAGATAACCCCTCTCAGTTCTTGATGTCATAAGGTAAAACTCACAGTGACTGTGTTATCCTTGCCTGATCATTAACTTGAGGAGGAACTAGTCTAATTTTATTAAACTTAGTAAGAACATTGCCCACCCTTGTCAAAGATTTTGAGCTCATTAAGTCAAAGTTCAAGGTCATAGTGACACTTACTGAAAAAATCCTTGTTCAAGTAATAACTTGAGAAGGCAAAGGTCTAGACTTTTGTTACTTGGTAGGGACATGACCCATAGCCTGTTGATGATCCCTGTAATTTTAGGTAATATGTGTTACAATAAGAGTCACTCTTTTAAAATCTTTGTCCTTTTAACAACTTTTACTAATTGGTTTCTTCTCTCATATTTATACCCCCAAAAACGAAGTTTGGGGGGGTATATAGGAGTCACCCAGTGGTCGGTCGGTCGGTCGGTCGGTCGGTTGGTCGGTCGGGCGGTCGGTCGGTCGGTCCAGACGTCCGTTGCATTTTCCTTGTCCGGAGCATAACTTTAAGACTAATGCTTGGAATTCAATATAACTACACACAATGGTCAAGCACATTGAGAGGAAGTGCAGTGCACAAGAACCATAACTCTATCTTGATTAATTACAGAGTTATTGCCCTTTGTTACTTTTCCTTGTCCGGGGCATAACTTGAAAACTACTGGTTGGAATTCAAAACAACTTCACACAATTGTCAAACACAATAAGGGGAAGTGCAGTGCACAAGAACCATAACTCTATCTAAAGTAATTACAGAGTTATTGCCCTTTGTTGCTTTTCCATTGCTTTTTTTTTGGTCCGTTGCATTTACCTTGTCCGGAGCATAACTTGAAGACTAATGGTTGGAATTCAATATAACTACATACAATGGTCAAGCACATTGAGAGGAAGTGCAGTGCACAAGAACCATAACTCTGTTTTGACAAATTACAGAGTTATTGCCCTTTGTTACCTTTCCTTATCCGGAGCATAACTTGAAAACTACTGGTTGGAATTCAAAACAATTTCATACAATTGTCAAGCACAATAAAAGGAAGTGCAGTGCAGAAGAACCATAACTCTATCTAAAGTAATTACAAAGTGATTGCCCTTTGTTACTTTTCCATTGCTTTCTTTTGTCCGGACCATAACTTGAAGACTAATAGTTGGAATTCAATATAACTACATACAATGGTCAAGCACATTGAGAGGAAGTGCAGTGCACAAGAACCATAACTCCATCTTGATTAATTACAGAGTTATTGCCCTTTGTTACTTTTCCTTGTCCGGGGCATAACTTGAAAACTACTGGTTGGAATTCAAAACAACTTCATACAATTGTCAAACACAATAAGGGGAAGTGCAGTGCACAAGAACCATAACTCCATCTTGACTAATTACAGAGTTATTGCCCTTTGTTACTTTTCCATTGCTTTTTTGTCCGGAGCATAACTTGAAGACTAATGGTTGGAATTCAATATAACTTCATACAATGGTCAAGCACATTGAGAGGAAGTGCAGTGCACAAGAACCATAACTCCATCTTGACTAATTACAGAGTTACTGCCCTTTGTTAATTTTCCTTGTCCAGAGCATGACTTGAAAACTACTGGTTGGAATTCAAAACAACTTCATACAATGGTCAAGCACAATAAGGGGAAGTGCAGTGCACAAGAAACATAACTCCATCTTGACTAATTACAGAGTTATTGCCCTTTGTTACTTTTCCTTGTCCAGAGCATAACTTGAAAACTACTGTTTAGAATTCAGTACAACTTCATACAGTTGTCAAGGACATTAAAAGGAAGTACAGTGCACAAGAGCCATAACTCCATTTTGACAAAATACAGAGTTACTGCCCTTCGATACTTTTCCTTGTCCTGAGCATAACTTAAAACGTACTGGTTGGAATTTAAAACGACTTCATACAATGTTCAAGCACAATAAGAGGAAGTGCAGTGCACAAGAACTATAACTCTATTTTCAGTTTTTATAGAGTTTTTGCCCTTTGTTCCTTTTTTTTGTCTTTCTGGACTTATTACAGAGTAATTCAATTAAACTTCATCAATGGCCAACCACATTGAAAGGAAATGCAACATACAAGAACCACAACTATCTTTAATTGCCAACAACCATAACTCTATATTTCAATTCTTTTACAAGGTATTCTGTTACTGGTAACATCCTCATTTCCGAAGCAGTCTTGTGGGGGTATTAATCACATTTAGTGATAGTTCTAGTTTTTTCATCGAGTCCTAACACATCTTACAAAAGCACATGGGGGCATCCTTGTCCAATGGCTAAGGTCATTGATCACAGACCACTTGCCCCTCAATACTGTAGGGGTTCAAATCCCGAGAGGGACTTTGGATTCTTTCATGTGAGGAAGCTATCCAGCTAGCTTGTGGAATGTCAGTGGTTCTACTCGGGTGCTTGTACATGCCTTAAATTATGCATGAAATGGCATCTGAGGACTTTCTCCACCAGTAAAGCTGGAACCTCACCATATGAACTATACTATGACAGTGCAATGTAAAACCCAATCAAACAATAGCACATACTTGGGGCATAAAAAGCTTCAACTTGCGGAACTTTGAAATATAAATTTGAACAATGTGAAAGATAGGTTTAACATGCATTATTTGACACATTTATGAAACAAGGTATACATGTTATTGTGTTTAGCTCGACTATTCGCAGAGCAATCGAGCTAATGCAGTCACCCATTTGTCGGCGTGGTTAAGTTTTTGCGTGTAAGCTGGTATCTCTATAACTACTGAAGGGAATGGATTGAAATTCAACACACTTGTTCTCTGTGATTATCTTATATGATTGGCACAAGTCCCATAACTCTGATTTGCTTTTTTGCTTAATGATGTCCCTTTTTCAACTTAGAAATTCTTGGTTAAGTTTTTGTGTGTAAGCTGGTATCTCAATAACTACTAAAGGGAATGGATTGAAACTTCACACACTTGTTCTCTGTTATTATGTTACACTATTGGCACAAGTCCCATAAGTCTGATTTGCTTTTTTGCATAATTATGCCCCTTTTTCGACTTAGAAATTCTTGGTAAAGGTTTTGCGAAGGGAATGGATTGAAACTTCACATACTTGTTCTCTGTGATTATCTTACATGATTGGCACAAGTCCAATAACTCTTGTTTTTTTGCATAATTATGCCCCTTTTTTCGGCTTAGAAATTCTTGGTAAAGGTTTTGCTTGTAAGCTGGTATCTCCATAACTACTGAAGGGTTTGTGCCTTTTTTGGGACAATTTTATGCATTCATAATAATAAAGCAGTGATTTACTCGGTAAAACATCTTAATAACAAGCCTGTACCTTTTCCGACAATTTTATGTATTCATATAGGTAAGCATTATTATATTCAATGAAACACCCTTGTGATAACTTTTCGAATAGTCGAGCGTTACAGTCTTCCGACAGTTCTTGTTAATTTTTGTTATTTTTCAGGAGGTTTGTTAGTGAGTGGTGTGTATGATCTGACACCGTTAGTTAATACATATATAAATGATCCTCTCAAAATGACACAGTGAGTGCTTAACAATTGTCTCTCTCAATTTTGATTTTGTTTCTTAGGAAATATATGTTTTATTTAACTGTGTTGGCATTATGTTCATTTTAAGTTTAAATAAACAAAATACAAAACATTTTTATGAAAATCTTTGCTTTTTGAAATGATAAGACTTTTATGAGTCATATAAAATGACTTTGGTCCTTTTGGTGTGAAAAGTCAAGTTTATTTTTAGCTCACCTGTCACAAAATTTTAAACAACAAATGATTGCAACATTTTAATTGGTTTTAGTTGTATGGTATAAATTCAAATTTCACAAGAAATAACAAAATTGCTAGATTATGTCTAGATTCAGTGTTCACAGTGAAATGGAAATTTATGAAATAATGTTTAGAACCCTAACCCTACTGTCAGTGTTAGCCTGCAAAACAAAAATAGATATCATATTGTTTATTACTTTGGTTTAAACATATTTATTTAAGCTCGATTGCGAAACAAGTTCTTGCAACTTATATTAATCACTTTCGAGTCCGCTTCCTGGAACCAACCAGTACTGGTGTCATATGGAGAAACATGGTCGTGACCCGAGTAGGGCTCGAACCCATGATCTCTGGGTTGAGAGGCAGACACCTTAACCACTAGGCCACCGCTCCCCTTGTTTATTACTTTGAAGCTATATCAGTTCATAGTTATTTATTAGAGTGTTTTTAGTTTTAAAGTTATATAGCTCATCAGAGATTGATTTTAGTTTTAAAACTTTATCAATTAAGTATAAAATCAGAGAGATATTTTAGCTGATTGATATTTCAGAGAAGATGCAGTTAGAAACAGCCCAGTGACACATCTTGACAAGATTGTAGAATTTAGTGAGAAGCGTAGATTTATTGTTGCCTATGGCGATCATGACCCGCCTGAATTCAAGCGTCAGAGTACAGAGTTCAACAGTGTAAGTACTTTTCTACTTGCAGTATTCTGTTTTAGTCCCCTACCGGTTTAACCGGAGGGGACTTTAGGTTTACCCTCCGTCCGTCTGTCTGTCAGTCCGTCCGTCCACAAAACTGGATCCCGCGATAACGCAAAAAGTACTGAAAATATTTTTATGAAACGTGATATATGGATAGATGGCAGTATGGAGATTATGCACGTGTTTTTCTTTTCTTTCTATGTTGAAAATTCTGGTTGCTATGGCAACAAATAGTCTGAAAATATGGCAAATTTAACACATAAACTGGATCCAGTGATAACTCAAAAAGTACTGAAAATATTTTTATGAAACTTGAAATATTGGTAGAAGGCAGTCTGGAGATTATGCACATCTTTTTCTTTTCTTTCTATGTTGAAAATTGTGGTTGCTATGACAACAAATAGACTGAATTTCAAGATTTCTGATTTAAATTTTTAAGCTTTTTCACTATAAGTTCTTCATTTCTTAAGGTGTTTACTTCAAACTTTAAATATAAGTTTCTGGTCATCAACCACATCATATGTGACAAGGTTTACAACTCTAGCACAAAAAAATATCAGAATTACCTTTTAAATTCAATCTGGAAACAGTAAATTAATAATTATCTACTACACAAACTTTCTTCCTAGGAGATAGAAAAGTTTGTGTAGTAGATATCAGAATTACCTCCCTTGAACTTGAAAAAATGTCGTTTTTAAATCACTTCTTTATTTCTTAATGTATCTACTTCAAACTTCATATATATGTTTCTTATTATCACTCAACATTTTTGAGAAGGTTTAATACTCTAGCAAGACTATTTCCAGAATTATGTCCCCCTTGAACATAGATTTTTTTCGAGAAATTGGTATTTTTTACTCCATCTTCTTCATTCCTTATAGGATTTACTTTAAAATCCCACATTGTAATAATATGACAAGGTTTATAAATCTAGAATCCATATTTCCAGAATTATCTCCTCCTTAAACTTTGAATTTTTGTGCCCCCACGTTAGTGGCGGGCATTTAGATTTACCCTTGTCCGTCCGTCCGTCCGTCTGTCCGTCCGTCCTTCCGTCCGTCCTTCCGTCCGTTCACTTTTGTGTCGCACGTAACTCAAAAAGTATTTGACCTAGAGTCATGAAACTTTACAGGAATGTTGTTCAGCATGTGTTGTTGTGCACCTGGGTATTTTCGTCTGGATATTTTTAGTATTTTCAGAGTTATTGCCCTTGACTTAGTAAAATTTTGCAATTTTCAACTTGTGTCGCACGTAACTCAAAAAGTATTTGACCTAGAGTCATGAAACTTTACAGGAATGTTGATCAGCATGTGTAGTTGTGCACCTGGGTATTTTCGTGTGGACATTTTTAGTATTTTCAGAGTTATTGCCCTTGACTTAGTAAAATTTTGCAATTTTCAACTTGTGTCGCACGTAACTCAAAAAGTATTTGACCTAGAGTCATGAAACTTTACAGGAATGTTGATCAGCATGTGTAGTTGTGCATCTGGGTATTTTCGTCTGGATATTTTTAGTATTTTCAGAGTTATTGCCCTTGACTTAGTAAAATTTTGCAATTTTCAACATGTGTCGCACGTAACTCAAAAAGTATTTGACCTAGAGTCATGTAACTTTACAGGAATGTTGTTCAGCATGTGCAGTTGTGCACCAGGGTATTTTCGTCTGGATATCTTTAGTATTTTCAGAGTTATTGCCCTTGACTTAGTAAAATTTTGCAATTTTCAATTTGTGTCGCAAGTTACTCAAAAAGGATTTGACATAGTCATTAAACCTTATGGGCAGGTTGCTCAGCATATTTAGATTTGCACCTGTGGTTTCGCTTGTGGATTTATCAAGTATTTGTAGAGTTATTTCCCTTGACTTAGTAAAAAGATTGACAGAACAGTGGCGCGGTGGGGGCACCCGTGTCCTATGGACACATTTCTAGTTCTTATTCATTCTTTAACTTTCTAAATTTTTTTTATGGATTTCTTCAAATTCAAAATAAACATTCATTATTTAAACCTACATTATATTTCTTTTTTAATTTTCATCTTTGTTACTTACTATACATTATAGTTAATGCTATATTTGAAAATTGTTATTTTTTTACTTATCTTCTTTGTGACTATAAATGGTATCTTTAAACTTAAAGTAAAACTCACATCATATATGACAATGTTCATAAATCTAGCATCTTTATTTTCAAGAGTTATCTTCTCTTTAAGAATTTTGCATTAAAAAAAGTTTTATTTTGGTAACAGGGATGTTTGAGAAAATAACTTTAGAGTCTCCTTCAGTCTGTCTGTCTGTTCATAAAAAACTGTTGCCTGAGATCACTTTTAAAGATTTTTTCCAACAAATTTACTTAAAATAGAGAACAATTGAAACATTAGTTATTCTTATTCATCCTGAGAAAATTGGACCTTTTGATTATCTGTTGTGTAAACATAATTTCTTTACTTGGCAGGGAAACTTAACACATTACTGTGATATAGACAAACTTAGAACTCAGAAGATTTAAGTTCATTGATGTCATTCATTCACTGGTAAAATTGAATGGCCAATGGCCCATCAGAATGTTGCTGGGGTTCTAACAGGTAGGGGACTTATGGATTGCTTGCAATACTATGATAATTGATTGTTTCAAAATGTTTCAATGAATTTCACCTAATTAAATGACAAAGATAGGTACATGTAATATGCATAATAATAACTCAGGGAGATGTTTTTTTCTGGTTTCTGGCTTGACTTAGTACACAGAAAATAAAATATATCTCTGGTCATTGATAGGGTTAGAGTCTCTACAATAGTTGCTGTTTTCTTTAATTACATATGTCACGGTTTATAACTGTTCACTATTTAGGGGAGAATAATTATAAGCGGCTCAATAACTCAGTCAGTAGAGCTGTGGTATGGTATTTTGAGAATCCTGGGTTAGTGTCTCGGTCTGACTGCACATTTGTCTCAACCTGTGACACATAAACTTACTTATTTCATAAATATTAATCAAGATTCATATATGAATGCTATTTGCCCTTTGTTTGTTTAGTTTTATAAGATTGTAATGTAAGTTGTAATTATTTCAGGCTCTTTTATCTAAAGGTATTCAGTCTACTTTGATGATCATACCTGATACAGACCATTTTAATGTGATAGAAAATCTACATCTGGAGGAATATATTTTAAGTCAGGTACTTTGTCATTATATACGTTACTATAGAAATTTCTGTTCAATAATGTAAACTATTTATGTAATTAGAAAAATGTCAGTCAATAAGAGTAAGAATAAACATGATAAAAATGGGAACATTTTCATTGAATGTATATTTATCAAATAACCACCTGAATGTGTGAAATGAACTTGGACTTGTTTGGAACATTCCATTAGCAATATCCGGGATATCAAGGTGAACATTTGAAGTTAAGTCAGCCAACAGTATAGAGCCCTGGTCAGACTACATGGATCTACAGGCTAGCCTGGGTCTTTACTGGTGTTAAATTTCTTTAACCTTGTATTATGGTCATTCCCACTATATTGTATTAGTAAATAGATTTTCCAGAAATACTTACATTTTAAATGATGTGTCAATATTCTTAGTTTTATTGTTATATTTTTTTCAGGAAGTTATAAAGTTAATGAATCTGAATATTGATACAATACTGGACCAGATGCAGGCAGCAAATTTATCTTAGCATACATATATAAACATTTTGTGTAAATTTTATTCACATCAGAATGGTTTCAAATGGTGCAGGGAAACAGTCTTTCATAATAATAGTGTGAATTGTATGTAAATTTAGGAACCAGCTAAAAACATACTTTATATGAAGAAACTGTCCAGCTAGAGATGGTTGTCTGCTCTACCTAAATGCTCCCCCTCATTATTTGTACAAGAATGGTGCAGGGAACCAGTCTTTCAAACTAGTAGTGTGATTTGTATATAAATTAGGGAACCAGCTAAAAACATACTTTATATGAGGAAACTGTCCAGCTAGAGATGGTTGTCTGCTCTACCTAAATGTTCCCCTCATTATTTGTACAAGAATGGTGCAGGGAACCAGTCTTTCAAACTAGTAGTGTGATTTGTATATAAATTAGGGAACCAGCTAAAAACATACGTTATATGAGGAAACTGTCCAGCTAGAGATGGTTGTCTGCTCTACCTAAATGTTCCCCTTATTATTTGTACAAGAATGGTGCTAGGAACCAGTCTTTCAAACTAGTAGTGTGAATTGTATATAAATTTGGGAACCAGCTAACAACATACTTTATATGAGGAAACTGTCCAGCTAGAGATGGTTGTCTGCTCTACATAAATGCCCCCCCCCCTCATTATTTGTACAAGAATGGTGCAGGGAACCAGTCTTTCATAATAATAGTGTGAATTGTATATAAATTTGGGAACCAGCTAAGAACATACTTTATATGGGGAAACTGTCCAGCTAGAGATGGTTGTCTGCTCTACCTAAATGCTCTCCTCATTATTTGTACAAGAGTAAGTCATCATATTGGCAACTTGAATACAGGATATAGTAAAACACCAAGTAACACTGTTAAAATGTTAGCAACTGTGAACATAGGAACCTTATCTGTCAGTTCTTTTATATTAAAGTCTATTACAATAATTCAATATGGCCTGTTTGGTGTATTTTTATATTGTATACATGTACTTTTATAAACACTTCTAAATTATGTATAATGCTGTGACATTTTGAGCCTGGTCAGACTGCATGGAATACTGGTGATATCTTTCAGCTGCGGAAGTAAAAGTTTAAAATTTGACTGTGGAATCTGGGTAATGAGGACAACACATCCTGTTACAATATGATCACTTTATAACATATTGTTGGATGGTCATTTCTGCTGTTATTCAGCTTTTAAGTAAAAAAAGTTGTTAGAAAATATTTCAACAGCATCTTTACTAAGTGGCAGGAAATTATATATATACATGTAGTTAGTTGTATGTATTTTTTTAACTAAAATTTTATGTGATTGTTGAATTTTATATACATGTGTTATACTTTTGTGTTCATAGAACTAATGCATGCATTATATTTTGTTATATTTTAATACATGTACATGTACATAATAAAATATATATTGTACACAATGTTAATATTCAATCAGTGTTTTCATAATTGTGTAGAAAGCTTATTTTGAGCTTAATTCCAAGTCATTTACTTTTATTCACCTAGCATGTAATAATTTAGGATGTAGTTTCGGGTCACAAGGTTCAAGGTCAAAGTATTTTATTTATGTATATTTGTTACCCTATATTGGTAAGTTGAATTTTTTTTCAGTGCCATCATGTAGCAATGATGTGACCATTGGGTGAAGACAGACTGTCAGGGGTCCTTGATTCCACACTCACAGAAAGTAAAACTAAAGAATTGCCTTCTGGTGCATTTTAAAAACCAATATAATACACAAAAGTTGTCAAAATAAAAGAAGGATTATGATACAAATTTATGAAAATTACCTGTTACAACCTCTCTTTAGGTCTCATCAGTTGTATATATATTAAATAAACTCAAAAGATGTCCCTGTTATACTTTTTAGCTCGACTATTCGATAAGAATAAGTAGAGCTATTGTAGTCACCCGAGCGTCGGCGTCGGCGTAACCACTTATGTTAAAGTTTTTGTAATACCTCAAATATTTTCAAAGTCCATTGACATATGGCTTTGAAACATTGCACACTTGTTCACCATCATCACCTAAACCTGTAGACAGGAGGAGGTAACTCTATCAAGCATTTTGACAGAATTATGCCCCTTTTTTGACTTAGAATTTACGTTAAAGTTTTTGTAATACATCAAATATTTTCAAAGTCCATTGACATATGGCTTTGAAACTTTGCACACTTGTTCACCATCATTACCCCAACCTGTAAACAGGAGGAAGTAAATGTATCAAGCATTTTGACAGAATTATGCCCCTTTTTCGACTTAGAATTTACGTTAAAATTTTATGTTATACCTCAAATATTTTCAAAGTCCATTGACATATGGCTTTGAAACTTTGCACACTTGTTTACCATCATTACCCCAACCTGTAAACAGGAGGAGGTAACTGTATCAAGCATTTTTTTACTATCAAGCACTAAGAATAGTCGAGCGTTGCTGTCCTACCGACAGCTCTTGTTTTTATTTGTAAGCACATCTGCACAGAAAGCGGGTAAAAATGATCTTTTATGTGATGGTAGTGTGTCTTTTGTGGGTTGGAATAGCCACTTTTAATGTCCCCACTCAGAGGGGCGGGGCGACATTTAGGCGGCATTTAGATTTGTCCTTGGCCGTCTGTGTGTGTGTGAGTTCCCATGTTGTGTCACATGTAGCTCTAAAAGAGTGCTTGAGCTAAAGAGTCAACAAACTTTACCGGAATGTTGATCAGCATGTGGACCTGGGGATTGGCTTGTGGAGTAATTCAATTTTGTTATTGTTCTGCTATTACCTATTGACTAGTGTGCAATTTTCATAGAGTGTCATGCGTAGCTAAAAAGTATTTGACCTAGACTAGTATAGTAGGACTTTTGGTAAGCATGTGAAGTCGTGCACCTGGAGTTTGCTTGTGGATTTATTTAGCATTTGTATAGTTATAGCCCTTGACGTAGTGAAAGACTTTCAATTTTCAACTTGTGTCGTGCGTAGCCAAAAAGTGTAAGACCTGGAATCGTCGAACTTTACAGAAATGTTGGTCAGTATGTGTAGTTGTGCACCTGTGGATTTGCTTGCAGACTTACTCAGTGTTTTGGGGTTATTGCGCTTGGGTTATTAAAAAGTTTTTCCATTTTCAGCTTGTGTCGTGCATAGCCAAAAAGGTGTTAGACCTAGAGAAACTTTACAGAAATGTTGGTCAGCATGTGTTGTTATGCTTGTATATCTTTTAAGAATTAAGTGAGTAACTGCCCTTGACTAAGTAAAAAACATTCAAAAATGTTGTGTCATGTGTACCTCTAAAAGTTATTGAGCGAGAACAATAAAAAAAGCTTTGTCAAGAGTGCAATGCCTAGAATTTAGACCCGGCTCCAATAAGTGATGGGTCTTTCTTATACAAAGGTGAACACATACCAAAATCTTCTCTTCTAAAACCACAAAGACAAGATCTTAAATATTTGGCATGTAACTTTAACTAATAGTAAAAAAAATGCAATGAAATTAAAAACACTTTGGTAAAATTTAGATCTGCAAATAGTGACTTCCATAGCAGCCATTGATTTTCCTTAACAACAAGTGACTTTTGAGGCAAAAATATCTACTTCCCTTAGCAACAATTTTAAGAAATTTTCATAGAAACCATAAACTTTTAATTTTTGACAAGTAAATTCCATACCAAAATTGATTTCCTTAGCAATCTCTTACTTCCAAGTGAACCGTTGTCTTCCCATAGCCACCATTACTTTTCATAACAATTATTGAGTTTCCATAGCAACCAATGATTTCAGTAGCAATTTTGACTTCTTTAACAGCTTGCCGCTTCCATAACAACCAATGACTCCCTTATCAACAAGTGATCCATAGCAGCCATTGATTTTCCTTAACAACAAGTGTCTTTTGAGGCAAAAATATCTACTTCCCTTAGCAACAATTTTAAGTGATTTTCATAGAAACCATAAACTTTTAATTTTTGACAAGTAAATTCCATACCAAAATTGATTTCCTTAGCAACCTCTTACTTCCAAGTGAACCGTTGTCTTCCCATAGCCACCATTACTTTTCATAACAATTATTGAGTTTCCATAGCAACCAATGATTTCAGTAGCAATTTTGACTTCTTTAACAACTTGCCGCTTCCATAACAACCAATGACTCCCTTATCAACAAGTGATCCATATCAGCCATTGACTTTCAACAGTTACCAGTGAAATCCATAGCAATACATTTGTAATTGATTCTCCTTAGCAACCAGCTGCTTTCACATCAAATGTTGACTTCCTATATCAACCAGTGTTCAGACCATTCACTTTCTTTTGCAATTTCTAACTGCAATAGTAATCAGTGACACTGACTTCCATAGCTACCATTGACTACCTCCAGCCACCAGGAAATGGTTGACTTCTTATAGACATGAATATTTGTAAGTTGAGCTAGATTTTTAGCTTACTACCTACTTTTATTGTGACCATTTACAATAAGTAGAAAACGATATGATTTAAACATTTTCGAATTGAATTTTCTTAAATAGAAGGTATGAAAATTTAATAATTTTGTTATTTATAATCAGTGAAAAAATAACTGCATGAGCTGCCATTTTGTTGTTGATCATTGTGAAATGTAATTCTGTTGTCTGTATATCAAAATAATTAGCTAACTTGTGTAAGAATTTAACCGTCATTTCATATATAAATTGTTTTAAAATGATGTTATTAAAAATTTATCAAGTTAATTTTGTATAATCTGTGATCATGTGTCAACATTTTTTCTAGTTAAAGGGTTTTTTCCTCCTTTTATATGCTCCCCCGAAGGGTGAGCATATAGTCTCCGCTTTGTCCGTCCATCCCTCTGTCTTTCCACTCTCACGGGACAGTAATAATGTGGCTAGAGGGATAATAGGTAACTGTTCTTTATCTTTTTATCTTTGATGTCATTCATTATGTAATGCTTTTATGTGGCTATTTTCTTTTGTATGGCTTAAAAAACAATAGAGATGACAATAGAGCAGCCACATTATAACTGTCCCGTTACAACATCCGTCCATAAGAATGAAATAATACAAGCATCTGGTAAGATTTTTTGATAAAACGATAATTTGGCACAAGGAATATTTAAAACCAATATTTTACTGGTATTAAAATACAGTTTATCAAAGTAATGTTTTATAATCTGAAAGAGCGGTGCATGCAACAACATCTGATCATAACTTCTACATGCATGGATAGATGTTTGTTATGTTCAACACCATGATAAGTAGTTGGTGATATAATTACTTGCCTTAAATGTTCAATGGCCAAGGTCTAGGTCACATGCTGAAGTAAAAGGTCAGATAAAAAAATTTAATGAATGAAACTGTGAATATTGATCATTTAGTAATCACGAAATGTGAGATTTTTAATGTTCATATTGGGGCATTTTTTACTGGCTCATATTATGACTAAATGCTAATCTTGTTTTTATCATTGTTATGTTTTTGTTTATGGCATCCAGTATTAATCATTTAATAAGTCAAGCATGCTGTCTTCTCTGATGGCTTTTGTAATTTCTAATTATAAAAAGATACAAAATGAAATAGACAAAAAGATGAAAAAAGTATATTTATATTTCTTGCAAATCATTAATCTATACAAATGACCCTACTAGTTATGTAATCATCCAATACATAATACACGTCAACAGCATAAAACTATTATTTTCTGCGAATTAAGCTTTGATATATGATACTTATGGTGAAAACATATACCCTATTATAATTCCAAGAATGATTATTCAGCAGTTATGACTGGTCTTACGATGTTTTTTCTATTATTTAGAGTCATATATCCGTATACTTTTATGGCCAACAAAAAGTTTATTGTTTGTGTAAAAAACACATCTTGCGTTCACGTTTTGGAAAACTTGAAGTTTTTTACATTCAGGGGACAGTCGATGAATACAATTATTCTCTGTGCTGCATACATAGACATTGTCTTCATCATCAACTGTTAGGCCCCATGGTCTTTTAAGATCTTTGTCTTTATATATTGCCTTTATATGTCCACCCATTGTTAAACTGGACACAGAATCATTATCATTATCAGAAACATAGATGGTATTATGTTCTTTGCTGAGTGCTATTCCTAAACATCTAGTAAACATCTGTCCTCCACCAGAATCTGTTTCGATCTTTCTTAGAACTTTGCCATCCATGTTAAAAATTTGAATACATGTAGCGCCTGCCACAATAAAATTGCCCTTGCTATAAATAATACCAGCAAATGAATTGGTTGATATTCTGCCCTCTGTTTTACTTAATAATCCAGATTTTGAAATTGATAGAATTTGGATTCCCCTCACTATACCTATAGCAACTTTGTCCTCATTTATTTTAGCCAAAGACCATGGAGTATTTTCCATTTTCAGTTCTGATACCACAGTTTGTTTCCTTAAATCAATTGCTTTAATCGTAGTATTTTGTCTATCAGCAACAATGACAAAATGTTGATGTGTTAATGTGATATCAAAGACCGAGGGAGAGTCCTTATCACTATCAGTGTTCACATGTATTTCTGTGTCCTGTGTCAGTAATTTCATATTTGTATTTACGGTAATAAGTTGTTTTAGCTGAAGTATCTGATAGATTTAAAGGTTGTTTTAATGCCGTTGTTTGAAGTTTTTTGCTGTGTGGTTTTGCATGTATTTCTGGTGTAACAGTTTCTATTCTGCATATCTCAGTTACCTTTCCCATCATGTTTGTAATCTGAGGAGAAGGGAGAAGTTCATACTGTAATATTTTATTTTCCGTCTGTAAACTTTGCAATTGTTTTTCAAATTTCCAAGTATTCTTAGCTGATTGTTTCATAGCTATGAAGGCTTCACAGTGTTGACCAGCTTCCGTTTTCACCACAATCTTTGTTTTCAGTTCTTTAAAGTCTGTGTCAATGGTATTGTATGTTGTAGACATTTTAGTGAATGTAGTTGTATTACTTGCATGTATTTCATCAATTTTCGTTCTCATTTTTTCTCAAGGTTATCAAAGAATTTGTTAATTTCTTTACGTTGTTTTTTCAGCTTCATTTTTTTGGCTACCTTTCTCATATTCATCTGCTATAGCTGACATTGGGTTAAAGTTTTATTTCATATTCATTTGAACTTGCTGTGACATTGACATCGACCTTAGTTACATATGTTTGTAGATCATCTGTAATATTTAAAACCTTCACAAGTTAGGAATATGTTTCCACTTTATCACATTGCCTATGATTTAATGTTATACATGTAGTGCATCCAAGCATGTTCACATGACGAACAGAAATATTCAATGACCTTGTCTACATGAAGGTTACATTGTGTTACACAACACATCCTGTACATATTTTATCCTTCACAGTTTGAGGCATAGTGTGTTTTATCCTGAAAAAATGGCTCCTGGAAGCTTTAGAAAGTTTAAATTTTCTTGTAACATTGTCCACAGAGATATTCAGGGCAGTCCACACAGAACCCTTCAGCCTCTGGTTCGTCTTCCATCTTGTTCACAAGGTTCACAAAAAAATAACTTCTGCCTCATCAGAACCTTTAATATCAGACCTGCTATGATCCATACATCCGGCCATTTTATCTGTACTACAATATTAAAGTTAACCGTATGTCAGTGATATGAAGTACTTGTTTAAACGTGTTTATCTGTTATTGAACACTATCGTAGATATTTAGGTCAGGTACCCGGATTATACAGGGAGGTGTAAAATTACAATGCAGTATTTAACTCTATAAAAAAGCTTGCACTGACATAGCTGTATAAGATACAGCAGTACTAGTTTATGTATAATTTAAATGTATTGTATATACATGACTGTAACGCTAAATTATTATAATGATTGAAATATTTTGTTGTGTTGTATCATATTAAACCTGAATTATGCGAGTTAAAGTTACATTAAATAAATATGTAAAAATATTTTGCCGTCGGCCTAAAAACCAAGCATTATACAGTTTCATAAACCTTTTTAACAGTTATGTTGTAAATCTCATCAAATATTGTTTATAAATTAGGATTTTAAACGGAAAACCCCACGGTAACACTAAAGTTCGTATACGAATTTTAACATGCAAATGAAGACTATAATCAGCTCGTGTATGCGCTACGTCACGGTCCGGAACACAGCAAATATTAAGATTTTCTTGTGCAAACACACTTTTACCGTTTAAGCTTCACGGTGCACTAGGCCTGTGGTTCAGAAAAAGTAATCATCTCATAATAAAGATTAAATTTGTATGAAAATATCCGTTACAATGCGGAAAATATACCGTTAAATTAAGACTGCTACTTATAGTCATATTTGTTGATTTAATATTGATGTACACGGAGTTTCTCATGCAAACAGAAATTGTACTTCCGAATTTGCCACAATGAGGTTGCACATTTGTATATATGCTCATTAAACTCATTTTGGTTGTCTGGACACCAAAATAAGATCTGGAGTCGATATGAAACCCATTTTATTAATGAAATGTCACTAGCTATTTCTTTTTTATGAAATTTATTTTGTTTCGGTTTGCAGCATATTTATGTTAATTTTTTATGAAAACTTGAAAAATCCAAATTCTGTGTAAAAATGTTATCAATAGCGCAAATACATAAATTTTATTTACTCCATTAGTAACAGGGTAGAATTTTTTGTATTAAAATATAAAAAATATTTCATATTTTGCACAATACATCACTGTCATCTAGATTTAAATAGTTATATATTTTCATTCAATAAATGTATTTTTTCATAAATTTTAACCCCTCGGCATATACATGATGTTACTGAATAATGTATGATTGTCTCAGGATGAACTTACCCTTGACAATAAAGGGTGTTTTTTCTCCATATAAGTTATCATTTTATGCCTATCTACCGTATATGTGGTGAGACATTGCTAATGGTGCTTGTAGGGTTTTAAAGATCACAATTTTTAAAATTAAGAGCAAGAAATGACCCCATGATAAAGTCTAAACTAGTTTAACCTTAACTGGCAAGTTGTAAAATCTTATGTTCTGCCTATACCAAAAGCTTTTTAATTTAAACACTGACCAATACCAAAAATCTAGCTAGAAACAAAGTGATCCCTTTATTAATCACAACAAAATTACAAGAGAATTGCAGACTCGGTTTGATTGAGTCTGTACATGAGGGATAATGAACACATGCAACATCCCTCACACCCACTAGCACCGGCTTAAGCGGTACTCAATTCTCAACACTTAATAGTGCTGGCACCAATGATTTTTTCTTTAACTTATTTCTTTAGTCGGATAGATGAGTTGTAAAAGTCTTACTAATCAGTATGTATACTAAGGCCACGTTTTAGGAAGTCACATAACAGCTTAATCCATTATGCCCATTTTATATTTTGTTTATGTTCATGCCCACCCATGCAAACAATACCATATTTCTTTCATACAGGCATTTTATAAGTATTATTCTTTTCTTACAAAAATCAGAAGATATATGACTTTATAGATTTTAAAGTAACATCTCCAATCTCCCCCAATGGCAACTTAACTTTGAATGATCCTCTGGTGATCCCTTTTCATAGTACAACAAATTAAAATACAAAATGAATACCTCTGTCATATGGTAAGAGATTACCGAGCAAAATCCTTACTTAGTGAATTAGTCAAAACCTGAATCAAAGTAAGATTCTTTTCTGTAATAAATTGGATTAAGCAACAACAACAACAGATAATATATTTGTATCAAATTTATTTTGCATTTTATAAATCTATAGATATCAATAATGATCTGGTGAACACACAACCATTTATCAACATTTCACATGTCTTAAAAAGAGTTGGGTAAAATACATAAAATAAGGTTGTGTTAAAGTAAAAGCAGTAATATAGTATGTAAATGGTAAGTAAAATGGACAGTACTGTATATAGTTAAACAGTTTATCATGAACAGAAAGCATACATTAACTGTATGATGTAATCAAAATATTCACAAAAATATTGTTAGACCTTTACTTTAAAGGTCAAAATATTGAATGACTTAATTACAGAGTTATTTTAGATAAAAAGAGAATATGTATATAATTTACATAACAACCTTAAATAAAACTTTTTCTTTTACTTCGCAATTATTTAAAGGTTAAATGAACATTTAAATTTGGAGTAATACAAGAAACAACCAGCCTGTGTGGTACAAATTGAGTAGAAAGAAATATAAAGAGTTAATAATGATTGACAGGTAAAATATAGCAGTCTGTTACATGTACACTTAAAGCAGCAGTTGGTCATCATTATCAATCATTCACTTTTTTTCTCAACATTTTCGCTCTTTAATAAATTGAAGTAAAGCTAGGACTATATAACTATACACCCTTCTAAAATCAGTTCTAAAATAGGACCAGAATTATGTGAGCCAGTGCCACTATCTGCAAGTTTAATTTCAATTCAAACATGAGAAAAAATCACTTTGTTTTTGTTCAGTTTAATGGCGCACAAATACACAGTTTAGATCATGTGGCACCAAAACAGGAAAGATGATTTTGGCTTCCCTTTGGTGTTACAAACTTAATCAACACCAGGGGTCAAAATCACCTCTCCTACTGCAAAAAATACAAAAAAAAATCACTTTTAACAATATATGATTGTATAAAAGGGTTAAAACTTGATGTATTTGTAATTTCTTTCCCTCATTCTAAAATGCCCAATGAATTCTGGTCAGATTTGACTAACATTTAAAAGGGTGTTAACAACTACAAATACAACCGCTTATTTTATGTACAATATGTACTTTTGTATTATAATAGCACCATAATAAATATATATGTGACTTACTTATTATATACATATACTAAAGGGAACAACATTTTTTCTTTACTACATGGTTTCATTGGTTGCTATGGCAACACAAGAATTTATCAAATTTTCGTTTCATTTGTTCAAGTTTTCATCCTACAATAACACCTTAAATGATACAGGTCTGTTTTCAAGAACATACCAATAAGACAATCTTTAATTTGATGGATTTCTCATGGTTTTAATAATCAAAGACATAATTTATTTACATTTTCCTGTTATCCTTTAACAGGTAGAAAACATGTAAATTGGGGAAATTAAAATTCTTGAACCTATACCCTAATAAAGATTCTGCAAACCATCTAATTAAAGCATTTTCTTAAGTCTTGAATGTATACTTCAATAAAGATAAACTATATCATTTAATAAACACAACTTTCTAAATTCTGCATACAGTATGTTTGAAGGGTAAGTTAAATCATTTATAATGTAAAAAAATATAAAGATACCATTTTTAAAGTGTCATAGTCGATGGTGTGTGTTTAAACGCTAAATACATGTGATAGCTAGAATGAGCATTCTTTTAATCTAAGTGTTAATAATGTCTACCCCTCCACAATTAAAAGTGCCTATATTCAAGTATTGGACCTAATATTCTACTATACTCAAATTCTAAAACGTAAAACATACTACAATTTTTCCCTGAAGTTTAAAAACAATCTCATGGAGTATACTTCCTTTATTAACTAATAAAAAAGTACAATTTTTTTTTAAAGTAACAAAACTTTCAAATTTTCTAAACCATCACATATTAATAGTAAATCTTTAAAGAAAAAATGCTATTAGGTTAAGAATGCTTTTCCTATGAAAACTATTTAACAAAAGTGTTTTAAATTAAAGAAAGATATTATATAGAAAGGGGATTACATAAACAAGAGGGCCATGATGGCCCTGAGGTCACTCACCTGTATATAGCCCCCCCCCCGGCCCAATTTTTACCCAAGGGCTTTTATTTGTTTATTTGAACAGACTTGGTAGACACCCATAAGAAGATGTTTCATGCTAAACATCTAAGTTCTAGCTCATTGGATTTTTTAAAAGAAGATTTTTAAAGTTTTTACTATACACATTTAGTTAAAAAAAACAATGACACCCCCCCCCCCGGGGAGGGGCCAGTTTTGACCCCAGGGCTTTTATTTGAACATACTTGGTAGACACCCATTAAAACATGTTTCATGCTAAATATCTTAGCTCTAGCTCTTTGAGTTCTTTAAAAGAAGATTTTTTAAGTTTTTGGGGCGGGCCAATTTTGACCCCAGGGCTTTTATTTGAACAAACTTGGTAGACACTCATTAGAAGATGTTTCATGCTAAATATCTTAGCTCTAGCTCTTTGGGTTCTTTAAAAGAAGATTTTTTAAGTTTTTACTATATGCATATAGGGAAAATCTATGACCCCCTGGGGCGGGGTCAATTTTTGACCCCAGGGGTTTTATTTGAACAAACTTGGTAGACATTCACTAGAAGACGTTTCATGCCAAATATCTAAGCTCTAGCTCTTATGGTTCTTTAATAGAAGATTTTTTAAGTTTTTACTATATGCATATAGGGAAAATCAATGACCCCCTGGGGCGGGGCCAATTTTGACCCCAGGGCTTTAATTTGAACAAACTTGGTAGACACTCACTAGAAGATGTTTCATGCTTAATATCTTAGCTCTAGCTCTTTGGGTTCTTTAAAAGAAGATTTTTTAAGTTTTTACTATATGCATATAGGGAAAATCAATGACCCCCTGGGGCGGGGCCAATTTTGACCCCAGGGCTTTTATTTGAACAAACTTGGTAGACACTCACTAGAAGATGTTTCATGCTTAATATCTAAACTCTAGCTATTTGGTTTTTTTCAAAGAAGATTTTTTAAGTTTTTGCTATACACATATAAGGAAAATCAATGACCCCCGGGGCGGGGCCAATTTTGACCCCAGAGCTTTTATTTGAACAAACTTGGTAGACACCCATTAGAACATGTTTCATGCTAAATATCTTAGCTCTAGCTCTTTGGGTTTTTTTCAAAGAAGATTTTTTAAGTTTTTGCTACATGCATATAGGGAAAATCAATGACCCCCTGGGGCGGGGCCAATTTTGACCCCAGGGCTTTTATTTGAACAAACTTGGTAGACATTCACTAGAAGATATTTCATGCTTAATATCTAAACTCTAGCTATATGGGTTTTTTAAAGAAGATTTTTTAAGTTTTTGCTATACACATATAAGGAAAATCAATGACCCCCGGGGCGGGGCAAATTTTGACCCCAGGGCTTTTATTTGAACAAACTTTGTAGACACCCATTAGAACATGTTTCATGCTAAATATCTTAGCTCTAGCTTTTTGGGTTCTTTAAAAGAAGATTTTTTAAGTTTTTACTATATGCATATAGGGAAAATCAATGACCCCCTGGGGCGGGGCCAATTTTGACCCCAGGGCTTTTATTTGAACAAACTTGGTAGACACCCATTAGAAGATGTTTCATGCTAAATATCTTAGCTCTAGCTATTCGGGTTCTTTAAAAGAAGATTTTCTAAGTTTTTACTATATGCATATAGGGAAAATCAATGACCCCCTGGGGCGGGGCCAATTTTGACCCCAGGGCTTTTATTTGAACAAACTTGGTAGACACTCACTAGAAGATGTTTCATGCGAAATATCTAAGCTCTAGCTCTTTGGGTTTTTTAAAAGAAGATTTTTAAAGTTTTTACTTTTGGTTGCCATGGCAACCAGAGTTCTGCATGGAATTAAATTCTTTGAACAATTTTTAAAGGTGACCATCAAAGGAACATTCCTGTGAAGTTTGGATGAAATTGGCTTAGTGGTTTATGAGGAGATGTCATTTAAAGTAAAAGTTTACGGACGGCCGGACGCCGGACGAAAAGCGATCACAAAAGCTCACCCTGTCACTTTGTGACAGGTGAGCTAAAAAGTGAATATAATAATGGGAATACTATATATCTATATAAGCATAGACTTTAATTATTATAAAATAGTTAGTAGACATTTATTTAAACATCTACATCATGGAAGAATCTTATTAAAATGCGAGCATAAGTTGTTGTTGTTTTTAGGTCAGTGGTTAATTGGGGCATTCTTAAACATTCAATCGTCAAGATTAAGAAATAAACAAGCACAATAACAGAGTCGAAAATGTAAAGGAAAGTTTGATTTATACTGTAACGAGTAGAATATTATTTACTCGAATCAACAGTAATTACAAAAATCTCTCCTTTTAAAACATCCAGGCAATCTTTTGTTTCAGCTTAACCCTTAACCTGGTGAATTTCTCAAATGAACTTGAACTTGTCTACCTTCCATTTTTGGAACATTCCATTATCAATTTTGGGGATATCAAGATGAAAATATGAAGTTTGTCAGCTAACAGTATAGAGCCTGGTCAGACTTTATGGATGTACAGGTTGGCCTGGCTCTATATTGGTGGCAAAGACAAATCACTATTGGTTACCAGCAAGATAAGGGTTTGAAAACATAAACACAAATAAAGCACTAATGGTGAAATGAGCATCTGTTTTATTATTTTCATTTCAAGTCCTTAAACTCACTTGTCCTTCAAATTTATTTTTTCAATAAAAAAGTTGAGGACTTTATGTCATTAGATAGTTACTTTCTGCTGTGAAATTTTAATCCCTATGTTGTACTGGTTTCCTATCAGAGTACAAAACAGATTTCACGAAAAGAAAAGAAAGTGTGCCGAAATGGAACTGCATCAATTACAGTAATTAAGGCTTTAAATAAATAATTTACTAATTGATTATTATTGAAAAAATGTATCCGAAACACAAATAAATGAAGTTATGCCCCTTTTTTATGCATATCTATTATCATTTATTTACAATCCATGATTAAAGGCATACTTTGTAGCCATGTTACTATGGTAATAACTAGATTTTAAATATCATCATAATTCCTTATTATTAACATATTTCTAGTAATTTGGTCTGAATCTTCAAATGTTATTCCTCTGACAACACTTTTACCCTATCATCACCAAGTGTTCAATTTCTTCTCCAAAATGATCAATAGAAGTTCTCCACATCACTATTTCCTTGGCAACAATGAATTCCATCTTCTACTCACTTCAAATAATGTATTGCATTTTTGTGTCATATACGTGTGTTTGTAGGTACCAATATATACATGTATCAGAGGTGATAGATAGATAACCTTTGACCCTCAGTGACACACTTGGTCCTGACTCGTGTTATCATGTTATTATTTGACTACATCATGTCGGTGCATTGTCGAGCATCAGTGTTTGTTGTTTTCATCAACAATGGCGTCACCGTTGTCATCGGTCATCACTGTGACAAGAGACCCTACAGCCTTGCCAACCTGTCCTGCCATTTTGAACAACTCCCCTACATTATTGGAACCTGACACTGAAAACAGATATTTAATATAAAATGTTACAACATTATTATATATATATAATGATTTAAGTAGAAATCCTTGCTGGATATTTTGAGTCCTAATGCCGTTCAAATTATAACACAGTTGACCTTATGTACATGTATATTACAATTATCCTGAACTATACGTGTATTATAAGATAAAAAAAATATGTAAGTTCAATTAATTTCAATTAAGATTACTTTATCAATAAAAACAATGTAGAATATTTCTGTTAAGGTAAAAAAGCTACTACAAATAAAGCAATTCAACAATGAAGCGAAGTTAAAACAAATAGACAATGTGACTTCTGTTTCAAAAATCAAATCGATATTTCTCCACAAATGTTTTAATCAATCATTATTAACAAACCCCACCATAGTATCATAGAAATGTATAAAACAAATAAACAAGATAACGAACGTTACATTTTTCGTATAGAAAAATCAGGGGAGCATCTCAAAGTCGGTAAAATCAGACTAAAAGGCGCATCGGGGGTCGGATTTTGCAGTTGCTTGTCGCGTAAGATAGGTAGTCACTTAATGCAGACTACATTTATAGTAAATTGCTTCGGGGGCATAAAATAGCGTCGCATATGACAAAGAGTCGTTTAACTCAGAGGGTTGTTAATGCAGTCTTGTCTGTACATAATTTTAGAGTTAAAACGGGGTTTACCTCTGTCTCTGTCAGTACTATATGGTGGTAAAGTGCTATCAGCTCCTAACACAGGACTCATTGAGTTGTCACCATCATGTAACTCTAATAATGAAAATTAAAGACATTCATTTACAAAAAGAGGAAACTTTCAGAAGTCTACAATACAGGCAATACAATATAAGACACAGCTACATGTATAATAGACAGTAAGAATAATTATCTCAAATCATATAAAACCATCAAAGATTAAAGCTGCATGTCTCCAGTTAAAAAAAAACCAAGCTTGAGAAAGTCCATGCCTGATATAATGCACGGAAAGGCACCTGGGGTCTTCTTTCACCAGTAAAGCTGGACCATCGCCATATGACCTTTACTGTGTTAGTACAATGTAAAACCCGATCAAACACACAACCAATAGCATACTTGGGGCATATTATGCTTCAACTCTCCCAAACATATTGTTTTTGCCTTCACCGCCTGTCCGTCCGTCCGTCTTCATTAGGCTTGTCTGGCCATTTCGGGTTAAACAACTGGTTTAAATTCAACCATACTCTACCGGAGTGATCAGTACCCAGTACCATCCCTATATTGTGCACGCCACCTGCATTTTCCACTTCGCTGCACAAAATGGCCGCCAGAGCTAAAAAAATGAAAAATCTTGTCCGACTTTCACAGGTCAAACTACTGGTGGGATTTCAATCACACTTTCCAGGAGTGATCAGTACCATCCCTAGTTGTGCTCATCGCGGGCATGTTCCACTTTGCTGCACAAAAAGGGCACCAGAGCTATAAATACAAAACTTCTTCGGCTTTCACAGGTCAAACTATTGTTGGGATTTGAACCAAACTTTTACATGAGTGATCAATACCATCCCTAGTTGTGCACATGCCCGGCACGTTCTGTTTTGCTGCATAAAATGGTTACCAGCGCTAAAAAATAGAAAAATATTGTCTAGCCCTCACAGGTTAATTACTGGTGTGATTTCAACCAAACTTTACACGAGTGATTATTATCATCCTTAGCTGTGCACACGTCACCAGCATGTTCCGCTTCGCTGCACAAAATAGACACCAAAGCTAAAAATAGAAAAATCTTTTCCAACCTTCACATGTCAAACTACTGGACGGATTTCAACAATGCTTTACAGGAGTGATCAGTATCATCCTTGGATGTGCACGTCACCAGCATGTTCCACATCCAGATGATCACACTATCATTTTGAAGTTTCATATTATCGCAATTTAAGTAAATAAGTACACTTAATCGTGTCCGGGCTGATACTTTGTCATGCATCGAAGGATTTTAGAATAAATAGGCATAAATGTCTACCAGATAAAGACAATGTGGCGCGTTTAATAATCACGTCCCTACCTCAAAGGTCAAGGTCACACTAACATTTTGAAGTTTCACGTTATCACAATAAGAGTTTATAGGTACACATATTTGTGTCCGGATTGCAACTTTGTCATGCATGGAAGGATTTAATGATAACTTGGCATAAATGTCTACCACATCAATACGATGCGCCGCGTCCAATAAACACGTCCCTACCTCAAAGGTCAATGTAACACTACCATTTTGAAGTTCATTTTACCACTATATGTACACACATTCTTGTCCGGACTGCAACTTTGTCATGCATGAAAGGATTTAATGATAACTTGGCATAAATGTCTACCACATCAATACGATGCGCCGCGTCCAATAAACACGTCCCTACCTCAAAGGTCAATGTAACACTACCATTTTGAAGTTCATTTTACCACTATATGTACACACATTCTTGTCCGGACTGTAACTTTGTCATGCATCGCAGGATTTTAAAATAACTAGGCATAAATGTGAACCACATCAAGACGACATGTCGCGACTATGATCCATGTCCCTAACTTCAAGGTCAAGGTCACATTTATAGTTTGTAGGTTCTCATTCTCTCGAGAAGTGTTTGAAGAGACACGTTCATGTCCGGACTGTAACTTTGTCATGCATGGAAGGATTTTACAACAACTTTGCACAAATGTCTACCACATCAAGACAATACGTCGCGGCTAAGGCTCATGTCCGTCTGTCCGTTCATGCGTTCCCACTTTTACAACAATCATGTCCAGACTGTAACATTGTCATGCATTTAGGCATTTTAAATAACTTGGCACAAATGTTTTATAATACCTGCATGCTTAAGAAACATTTTAGGGAGCATTCGTCACTTTGGTGACAGCTCTTGTTTTTTTTGTTCGATTTTTCTTTATTCATGTTTTGCTTAAAAATAATTTTAGTTATCTTTTCCTTGAATTATGTACTTTGTATATCTGTAAAGCCCTGTTATCCCAACTTCATTAGACAGGACTGTATTTTCATTGTAAATGCTCTGATTTTTCATTACAATGACTATTATGAAATAATTGTATGTATTATTATCTTAACAGTTGTTTGTTTATTTTTGTTTTTTAATATTATTTTTTATCTTTTGTTAATGTCGATTGATATTTAAGAGAAAATGCAGTAAGAAACAGCCCAGTGACACATCTTGACAAGATTGCGGAATTTAGTGAGAAGCGTAGATTAATTGTTGCCTATGGTGATCATGACCGGCCTGAATTCAAGCGTCAGAGTACAGAGTTCAACAGTGTAAGTGCTTTTTCTACTTGCATTATTCTTTTTATCAAAATGTTTCAATGCATTTCACCGAATTAAATGACAAAGATAGGTACAAATATAATATGTTTAAAAATAACTCGCGGATATTTTTGTGTCGCCTTGAAAAAGGCGTCATATAGGGGTTACTTTTGTCGGCGGTGTCGGCGTCGTTGTCGGCGTCGTCGTCGGCGTCGTTGTCGGTTTCCCCTTAATTAAGCTTGTCCGGAGCATAAGTCAGTCATTATAAGTTGGATTGACGTCAAACTTGGTATGCATGCTTCTTATAATGACCCAAAATGCAGTGCACAAGAACCGGTACTCTGCACTTCCTAATTTTTGAGTAATTGCCCTTTGTTTACTTTCATACTTTATTTTTGTCGGGGCCATTTCTCCTAATGTATAAAAGCTATGGACTTAAAACTTCATAGGATGATAGATCTCATTAAATAGTGCAGTGCACAAGAATTGATACTCTGCATTTCTCATTTTTTGAGTTATTCCCCTTGGTTATTTTTCATACTTTATTTTTGTCCAAAGCATAAAAGCTATGGACATGAAACTTCATAGGATGATAGATCTCATTAAGAAGAAGTGCAGTGCTTAAAAACTGGTACTCTGCATTTCTTATTTTTTGAGTTATTGCCCTTTGTTAATTTTCATACTTTATTTTTGTTCAGGCCATTTCTTATAAATTATAAAAGCTATAGACTTTAAACTTCAAAGGATGATAGATCTTATTGATAAGAAGTGCAGTGCACAGAAACTTTGCTCTGCATTGCTTATTTTTTGAGTTATTGCCCTTTGTTAATTTTCATATTTCATTTTTGACCTGGCTATTTCTCAAAAACTATATTGTTCACAAGGCGACACATTCGACTCACGGAGTTCTAGTTCTGATTTCTAGCTTGACTTAGTACACAGAAAATAAAATATTGCTCTGGTCATTGGTTGGTTAGAGTCTCTACAATAATTGCTGTTTTCTCTAATTGCATATGTCACGGTTGAGAACTGTTCACTATTTAGGGGAGAATATTTATAAGCGGCTGAATAACTCAGTTAGTAGAGCTGTGGTATGGTATTTTGAGGGTCCTGGGTTAGAGTCTTGGTCTGACTGCAAATTTTTCTCAACCTGTGACACATAAACTTACTTACTTAATAAAAAATACTCAAGATTCATACAAGAATGTTATTTGCCCTTTGTTTGTATAGTTATATAAGGTTCTAATGTAAGCTGTTTTCATTTCAGGCTCTTTTATATAAAGGTATTCTGTCTACGTTGATGGTCATAGCAGATACAGACCATTTTAATGTGATAGAAAATCTACGTCTGGAGGAATACAGTCTCAGTCAGGTACTTTGTCATTATATATAAAATGTCTGTAGACGCTACTATAGAAACTTCTGTTCAATAATATAATTAGAAAAATATCTGTCAATTAGAGTAACCATCAACATGATGAAAATAGGAACATTTTCATTGAATGAATATCTTTCAAATAACCCGCTGAATGAGTGAAATTAACTTGGACTTACCTAGTTTTCATTTTTAGAACTGTCCATTGTCAATATTCAGGATATCAAGGTGAACATTTGAAGTCAGCTTACAGTATAGAGACTGGTCAGACTACATGGATATACAGGCTGGCCTGGCTGTATACTGGCGGCAAAGGCTGATCACTTTCTGTTCAAGCAGGGAAGAGGTTAAAGAAAATGTTAAACTTAACCTTGTATATGATCATTAGCACTATATATTATGTATTAGTAAATAGATTTCCCAGAAATACCAACATTTTAAATGATGTGTCTTTATTCTTAATTTTATTGTTTTATTTTTTTCAGGAAATAATAAATTTAATGAATCTAAATATTGATACAACACTGGACCAGATGCAGTCAGCAAATTTATCTTAGCGTACATATATAAACACTTTGTGTAAATTTTAACTCACACCAGAATGTTTAAAATGGTACAGGGAACCAGTCGTTCAAACTAGTAGTGTGATTTGTATATAAATTTGGGAACCAGCTAAGAACATACTTTATATGAGGAAACTGTCCAGCTTGAGATGGTTGTCTGCTCTACCTAAATGCTCCCCTCATTATTTGTACAAGAATGGTGTAGGGAACCAGTCTTTCAAACTAGTAGTGTGAATTGTATATAAATTTCGGAACCAGCTTAAAACATACTTTATATGAGGAAACTGTTCTGCTAGAGATGGTTATCTGCTCAATCTAAATGCTCCCCTCATTATTTGTACAAGAGTAAGCATAATTTGTACAAGAGTAAGTTATATAAGTTATATAAGTTAAATAAGTCATATTGGCAACTTAAATACAGGGTATAATAAAACATCAAGAAGTACCACTGCTTAAGTGTTAGCAATTCTCTAACAGTTAACAAAATATGTGAACATAGGAACCTGAAATGTCATTTCTTTTGTATTAAAGTCTATTACAGTAATTCAATATGGCCGGTTTGATGTAAAATTTGTATACTTGTACTTTTAAAAACACTTTTAAATTATGTATAATGCTTTGACATTTTGTAAAAGAGCCTGGTCAGACAGCATGGAATACTGGTGATATCTCTAAAGTCCAGAAGTTTAAGTTTTAAAATTTGACAGTGAAATCTGGGTAATGAGGACAACACACAATATCATTACTTTATTACATATTATTGGATGGTCTTTTCAGATTTTAAGTTGTTAGAAAATATTGCAACAGCATCTATATTAAGTGGAAGAAAATTTTATAGATACATGTAGTTAGTTGTATGTACTTTGTAACTAAAATTTTATGTGATTGTTGAATTTTATTTACATGTGTAATACTTTTGTGTTCATAGAACTAATGCATGCATTATATTTTGTTATATTTTAACAAATACAATTACATGTACATGATAAAATATATAATATATATTGTACACAATGTTAATATTCAATCAATGTTTTAATAATTGTGTAGAAAGCTTATTTTGAGCTTAATTCCAAGTCATTTACTTTATTTAACTAGTATGAAATAATTAAGGATGTAGTTTGGGGTCAAAAGGTTCAAGGTCAAAGTATTTTATTTATGTATATTTGTTTACCCTATATTGGTAAGTTGAATTTTTTTCAGTGCCATCATGTAGCAATGATGTGACCATTGGGTGAAGACAGACTGTCAGGGGTTCTTGATTCCACACCCACAGAAAGTAAATCTAAAGAATTGCCTTCTGGTGCATTTAAAAACCAATATAATACACAAAAGTTGTCAAAATAAAAGAAGGATTATGATACAAATTTATGAAAATTACCTGTTGCAACCTCTCTTTAGGTCTCATCAGTTGTATATATATTAAATAAACTCAAAAGATGTCCCTGTTACACTTTTTAGCTCGACTATTCGATAAGAATAAGTAGAGCTATTGTAGTCACCCGAGCGTCGGCGTAACCACTTATGTTAAAGTTTTTGTAATACCTCAAATATTTTCAAAGTCCATTGACATATGGCTTTGAAATATTGCACACTTGTTCACCATCATCACCCAAACCTGTAGACAGGAGGAGGTAACTCTATCAAGCATTTTGACAGAATTATGCCCCTTTTTCGACTTAGAATTTACGTTATTTAAAGTTTTTGTAATACATCAAATATTTTCAAAGTCCATTGACATATGGCTTTGAAACTTTGCACACTTGTTCACCATCATTACCCCAACCTGTAAACAGGAGGTAGTAACTGTATCAAGCATTTTGACAGAATTATGCCCCTTTTTCGACTTAGAATTTACGTTAAAATTTTTGTAATACCTCAAATATTTTCAAAGTCCATTGACATATGGCTTTGAAACTTTGCACACTTGTTCACCATCATTACCCCAACCTGTAAACAGGAGGAGGTAACTGTATCAAGCATTTTTTTACTATCGAGCACTAAGAATAGTCGAGCGTTGCTGTCCTACCGACAGCTCTTGTTTTTATTTGTAAGCGCATCTGCACAGAAAGCGGGTAAAAATGATCTTTTATGTGATGGTAGTGTGTCTTCTGTGGGTTGGAATAGCCACTTTTAATGTCCCCACTCAGAGGGGCGGGGCGACATTTAGGCGGCATTTAGATTTGTCCTTGGCCGTCTGTGTGTGTGAGTTCCCATGTTGTGTCACATGTAGCTCTAAAAGAGTGCTTGAGCTAAAGAGTCAACAAACTTTACCGGAATGTTGATCAGCATGTGGACCTGGGGATTGGCTTGTGGAGTAATTCAATTTTGTTATTGTTCTGCTATTACCTATTGACTAGTGTGCAATTTTCATAGAGTGTCATGCGTAGCTAAAAGTATTTGACCTAGACTAGTAGAGTAGGACTTTTGGTAAGCATGTGAAGTCGTGCACCTAGAGTTTGCTTGTGGATTTATTCAGCATTTGTATAGTTATAGCCCTTGACGTAGTGAAAGACTTTCAATTTTCAACTAGTGTCGTGCATAGCCAAAAAGTGTTAGACCTGGAATCGTCGAACTTTACAGAAATGTTGGTCAATATGTGTAGTTGTGCACCTGAGGATTTGCTTGCAGACTTACTCAGTGTCTTTAGGGTTATTGCCCTTGGGTTATTAAAAAGTTTTTCCATTTTCAGCTTGTGTCGTGCATAGCCAAAAAGGTGTTAGACCTAGAGAAACTTTACAGTAACTGCCCTTGACTAAGTAAAAAACATTCAAAAAATGTTGTGTCATGTGTACCTCTAAAAGTTATTGAGCGAGAACAATAAAAAAAGCTTTGTCAAGAGTGCAATGCCTAGAATTTAGACCCGGCTCCAATAAGTGATGGGTCTTTCTTATACAAAGGTGAACACATACCAAAATCTTCTCTTCTAAAACCACAAAGACAAGATCTTAAATATTTGGCATGTAACTTTAACTAATAGTAAAAAAAATGCAATGAAATTAAAAACACTTTGGTAAAATTTAGATCTGCAAATAGTGACTTCCATAGCAGCCATTGATTTTCCTTAACAACAAGTGACTTTTGAGGCAAAAATATCTACTTCCCTTAGCAACAATTTTAAGAAATTTTCATAGAAACCATAAACTTTTAATTTTTGACAAGTAAATTCCATACCAAAATTGATTTCCTTAGCAATCTCTTACTTCCAAGTGAACCGTTGTCTTCCCATAGCCACCATTACTTTTCATAACAATTATTGAGTTTCCATAGCAACCAATGATTTCAGTAGCAATTTTGACTTCTTTAACAACTTGCCGCTTCCATAACAACCAATGACTCCGTTATCAACAAGTGATCCATATCAGCCATTGACTTTCAACAGTTACCAGTGAAATCCATAGCAATACATTTGTAATTGATTCTCTTTAGCAACCAGCTGCTTTCACATCAAATGTTGACTTCCTATATCAACCAGTGTTCAGACCATTCCCTTTCTTTTGCAATTTCTAACTGCAATAGTAATCAGTGACACTGACTTCCATAGCTACCATTGATTACCTCCAGCCACCAGGAAATGGTTGACTTCTTATAGACATGAATATTTGTAAGTTGAGCTAGATTTTTAGCTTACTACCTACTTTTATTGTGACCATTTGCAATAAGAAGAAAACGATATGATTTAAACATTTTCGAATTGAATTTTCTTAAATAGAAGGTATGAAAATTTAATAATTTTGTTTTTTATAATCAGTGAAAAAATAACTGCATGAGCTGCCATTTTGTTGTTGATCATTGTGAAATGTAATTCTGTTGTCTGTATATCAAAATAATTAGCTAACTTGTGTAAGAATTTAACCGTCATTTCATATATAAATTGTTTTAAAATGATGTTATTAAAAATTTATCAAGTTAATTTTGTATAATCTGTGATCATGTGTCAACATTTTTTCTAGTTAAAGGGTTTTTTTCCTCCTTTTATATGCTCCCCGAAGGGTGAGCATATAGTCTCCGCTTTGTCCGTCCATCCCTCTGTCTTTCCACTCTCACGGGACAGTAATAATGTGGCTAGAGGGATAATAGGTAACTGTTCTTTATCTTTGATGTTATTCATTATGTAATGCTTTTATGTGGCTATTTTCTTTTGTATGGCTTAAAAGAACAATAGAGATGACAATAGAGCAGCCACATTATAACTGTCCCGTTACAACATCCGTCCATAAGAATGAAAATAATACAAGCATCTGGTAAGATTTTTTGATAAAAACGATAATTTGGCACAAGGAATATTTAAAACCAATATTTTACTGGTATTAAAATACAGTTTATCAAAGTAATGTTTTATAATCTGAAAGAGCGGTGCATGCAACAACATCTGATCATACCTTCTACATGGATGGATAGATGTTTGTTATGTTCAACACCATGATAAGTAGTTGGTGATATAATTACTTGCCATAAATGTTCAATGGCCAAGGTCTAGGTCACATGCTAAAGTAAAAGGTCAGATAAAAAAATTTAATGAATGAAACTGTGAATATTGATCATTTAGTAATCACGAAATGTGGGATTTTTAATGTTCATATTGGGGCATTTTTTACTGGCTCATATTATGACTAAATGCTAATCTTGTTTTTATCATTGTTATGTTTTTGTTTTCCAGTATTAATCATTTAATAAGTCAAGCATGCTGTCTTCTCTGATGGCTTTTGTAATTATACGCCCGTTTGAAAAACGGGACGTATTATGGGAACGCCCCTGGCGGGCGGGCGGCGTCCAATTTTGTCCGGAGCATATCTCCTACATGTATGGAAGGATTTTAATGAAACTTCATAGAAATGTTCACCACTATGAGGAGCAGTGTCGCGCACATAAACCAGGTCTCTAGGTCAAAGGTCAAGGTCACACTTAGAGCTCATTGAAAAATGCTTGTCCGGAGCAAAACTTCCACATGTATAGAGAGATTTCAATATTACTTGGCACAAATGTTCACCATTGTGAGGCGGAGTGTCGCGTGCAAGATTCAGGTCCTTGCGGCCAAGGTCAAGGTCACACATAGAGGTCAAAGTTCAGATAAAAAATATGAAGATGTGTATATGGACCATTTAGTCATCATTTATTGAGGGATTGTAACACAAATGGTCATTATCAAGACTATGGCTGTGATACATATAATTTAGGTCAATATATACAAGGTCAAGGTCACTAAAGATGATGATGAAATATCCAGATTTTGTAAATAGAATTTAATCAAAGGGCGACAACAAAGTTATTACTTTGTTCATAAATGACTTACACAATTACTCCTCTTGATCTTCTTTCACTTTCAATTCTAAAAAAGAATTTAATCAAAGGGCATGAAATAATCCTCTTTCTTGGACTTGAGTATGTTCTAAAGAATGTAACATTTATTTACACATGTTTCATTCATTGGTCAAGATTCTTAACTGTGATAACTATGGGGTTCTGTAGACTTGGTATTTGTTCATAAAGATCATACAGTAATTACCTTATCAAATATAAATACTTTCTCATAGAAATTTAATTATATTTTAATTTTCAAGTAAATATCAGTTCAGCTCATTCAAAGATTGAGAATTGTAATGAAATGTATTTCCCTAGAATAAAATCTTAAATCAGAATTTTTTAGTTATTAAATTACAATTACATGTACTTTTTATACGCCCGTTTAAAAAAAGATAAAAATATGAAGATGTGTATAGGACGATTTAATCATCATTTATTGAGGGATTGTAACACAAATGGTCATTATAATGACTACGGCTGTGACACATGTACTTTAGGTCAATATATGCAAGGTCAAGGTCACTAAAAGATGGTGAAATATCCAGATTTTGTCTGGAGCATATCTCCTACATGTATGGAAGAATTTTTATAATACTTTATGGAAATGTTCACCACCATGATATGTATTGCTCCATGCATGATCCAGGTCTCCAGGTCAAAGGTCAAGGCACACTTAGAGCTCATTGAAAAACGCTTGTCCGGAGCAAAACTTCTACATTCATAGGGGGTTTTCAATATAACTTGGCACAAATGTTCACCATTGTGAGGCTGAGTGTCGCATGCAAAATTCAGATCCCTGCGACCAAAGTCAAGGTAACACATAGAGGTCAAAGTTCAGATAAAAATTTGAAGATGGTTATAGGGACCATTTAGTCATCATTTATTGATGGATTGTAGCACAAATGGTAACTATCATGACTACAGGTGTGACACATTTAATTTAGGTTAATATTTGCAAGGTCAAGGTCACTGGAGATGATTAAATATCCAGATGTTGTCCGGAGCATATTTACTACATGCATGGAGGAATTTTAATGTTACTTTTTATAGAATTGTTCACCACCATGAGACGTAGTGCCCTGCACATAAACCAAGTCTCTAGGTCAAAGGTGAAGGTCACAGTTAGAGCTCATAGAAAAACACTTGTCTGGAGCAAAACTTCTACATGCATAGAGGGATTTCAATATAATTTGGCACAAATGTTCATCATTGTGAGGCTGAGTGCCGTGCATAAAATTCAGGTCCCTGCGACCAAGGTCAAGGTCACACATCCTGTGCATATCTTCCCTACTGATTTGTTTTAAGGTTCATTTAACAACACAGTGCCAAGAATAAAAACTTGCTTGCTAGATAACACTTATCCATAATGCCCCCATCTCCATCTAAAGCTTTCGTAAACGGGCGTATTTTGTGACTATGGCACCCTTGTTTCTAATTATAAAAAGATACAAAATAAAATAGACAAAAAGATGAAAAAAGTATATTTATATTTCTTGCAAATCATTAATCTATACAAATGACCCTACTAGTTATACTCATCCAATACATAATTCATGTCAACATCAATAAACTATTATTTTCTGTAAATTAAGCATTGATTAATATACGATACTTATGGTGAAAACATATACCAACATATACCCAAGTATAATTCTAAGAATGATTATTCAGAAGTTATGACTGATCTTACAATGTTTTTTATTTAAGGTCATATATCCGTATACTTTTATGGCCAACAAAAAGTTTATTGTTTGTGTGAAAAACACTGCGACCGTTCACGTTTTGGAAAACTTGAAGTTTTTTACAATCAGGGGACAGTCGATGAATACTTCCTATGCTGCTTACATAGACATTGTCTTCATCATCAACAGTTAGGCCCCATGGTCCATTAAGATCTTTGTCTTTATATATTGCCTTGATATGTCCATCCAATGTTAAACTGGTCACAGAATCCTTCTTAAAATCAGAAACATAGATGGTATTATGATCTTTGCTGAGTGCTATTCCATCACAGCTAGAAAACATCTGTCCTCCATCAGAGTCTGTTTTGATTGTACTTAGAACTTTACCATCCATGTTAAGAATTTTAATACACCGGGCTAATGAACCTTGTGCCACAATAAACTTTCCACTGCTATATACAATACCTAAACAAATAGTGGTTGATATTCTGCCCTCTGTTGTACTTAATAATCCAGATTTTGAAATTGATATAATTTGGATTCCATCCGCGTTACCTATAGCAACTTTGTCATCATTTATTTTAGCTAAACTCCATGGCGCATTTTCTAGTTTCAGTTCTGATACCACAGTCTTTTTCCTTAAATCAATTGCTTTAATTGTATTATTTGAATGATCAGCAACAATGGCAAAATATTGATGGGTTAATGTGACACCATAGACAAAGGGTGATTTCCTTTCACTATCAGTGTTAACCTGTATTTCTGTGTCAAGAGTCAGTGATTTCATATTTTTGTTAACAACAGTACTGCTAGTTGTGTTATTTGAAGTGTCTGATAGATTTGAAGGTTGTTTTGATGCAGTTGTTTGGAGTTTCCTGCTGCGAGGTTTTGCATGTATTTTTGGTGTAACATTTTCTATCCTGCATATCTCAGTTACCTTTCCCATCATGTCTGTAATCTGAGGAGAAGGAAGAAGTTCATACTGTAGTATTTTATTTTCTGCCTGTAAACTTTGTAATTGATTTTCAAATTTCCCAGTATTCCCAGCTGATTGTTTCATAGCTATGAAGGCTTCACAGTGTTGACCAGCTTTCTTTTTAACATCAATTTTCGTTTTCAGTTCTTTAAGGTCTTTATCCATGGTATTGTATGTTGCAGCCATTTTAGTGAAGATGGTTGTATTACTTGCATGTATTTCATCAATTTTGTTCTCCATTTCCTTCTCTAGTTTATCAAAAAATGTGTTAATTTCTTTACGTTGTTTCTTCAACAGAGTTTTTGCTACCTTTCTCATATCATCTGCTATAGCTGACATTGCGTTCAGTGTATTCCTTTCATCTTGAACTTGATGTGACATGACATCGACCTTAGTTACGTATGTTTGTAGATCACCTGTGATATTTATAGCCTTCACAAGTTTAGGAATGTGTTCCACTTTATCACATTGCCTATGATTTAATGTAATACATGTAGTGCATCCAAGTATGTCACATGACGAACAGAAATATTCAATGACCTTGTCTACATGAAGGCTACATGTTGTAACACACACATCCTGTACATATTTATCCTTCACAGTTTGAGGCATAGTGTTTTTATCCTGAAGAACATGGCTTCTGAAAGCTTTAAAAAGTTTATGATTCTTGTAACATTGTCCACAGAGATATTCCGAGCAGTCAACACAGAAACCTTCAGCCTCAGTCTGTCTTCCATCTTGTTCACAAGGTTCACAAAAAATAACTTCTGCCTCATCAGACCCTCCAATTACAGACCTGCTATGATCTGAACACTCAGCCATTTTATCTTGACTACATTGAAAGTTACCCGTATGTCACCGATATGAAGTACTTGTTTTAACGTGTTTATCTGTTATTGAACACTATCGTAGATATGTAGGTCAGGTACCCGGATTAATACAGGGAGGTGTAAAATTACTATATTTAACTCCATATAAAGCTTGCATTGACATAGCTGTATAAGATAAAGCAGTACTAGTTTAAGTATAATTTAAATGTACTGTATATACATGACTGTAACGCTAAATTATTATATTGATTGTAAATATTTTGTTGTGTTATATCATATTAAACCTGAATTATGCGAGTTTAATTTTGTTTAGGTTAAAGCAGCGTATTTGTGTGATTTTTTATGAAAACTTGGATAATTCTTCTAGGTTTTAAATATGTTATCAATAATACATATTAAATGATAACCTAAGTCTGGCCTATCATTACTATGGAGAGAAATTACCTATAAACTATTAAAATATACATATATATTACATCAGGATCATCTGGATTGTATATAGTTATATATTTTTATACAGTAAATGTATTTTTCATATATTTCTGTTTTAACCCCTTGGCATATAGTAACTTAATGTGTACGATCGTCTCTCAGGATGCACTTACACTTGACAGTAAATAGAGTGTTTTTCACCATACAAGTTATCATTTAATGCTTATGTATGGGGTCTGGTGAGAAATTGCTAATCAGAAATGTTGCTTGTGGTGTTTTTAAAGATCACTTTTTAAAATTAAGAAGATCAAAGGGATAACCCCATAGTGGCATGTCAATGAGAAGGTCCAGAATAGTTTAACCTAAAATGTTTTAAAATCTCAAGTTCTGCCTGCACCAACTTCTTAATTTAAACACTGACCAATACTAAGTCTATGATCTTGGCAAATTATGTAACTTTTTCCAGGTTATTTCCATTTTAGCACTATGTAAGTACAAGTAGATATGGTTCAGTTATCTTGGTAGGTTACATTAATTAATACTGTTTATATCTGTAACATTGTTTTCAAAATATACACTCATACTTATTATGGCCATGGCAAGTAACGTTACTGTTGTTTCTATCCCCCCCAATTATTTACCTTTTTGGCACTTTAAAAATATATTTTTCTTTAACCCTCAAGTCGGATATATAATAAATGGTTCTGTACTTTTCAGTAATATGATCATGCCTTAAGGAAGTAACATAGCTGCTTTATCCATTATGCCCTTGTTAATTCTCTATTAGCTCTTTTTTTTAAAGAAAAACAGCTATTGTTTAGTTATGATCTGCTCGACAGCAACAGCATTGGTTAAGTTTCATCCACACCAATACAAACAAAGCTACATATTCATATGGAAGTGCATCTTTCAAACCCAGTTTCAAGCAAAAGGCTAAAGTTAGTGGGATTTGTAACCATCATTGAAACTTCACATATAAAGACTTAACGACAGAAGTGTTAAGAACCATCGCATATCTATTGTTTAGATTACCTGAGCAGAATGTGATCAAGGCAAGCTTTTGCTCTCTCCCTGTCTCCGAAGTGCATCTTTAATTAATATGCATCAAACATTTCATTAACTAACGGTAGCTTTTAAAAAAATATTCTAACAATATTTCTTTTATACAGGAGCTTTTGGATTTTTTTTTTCAAAAAGAATTTTTGCAGGAGATATATAGCTTAATAATTATTTATTTTAAAGCAACATTTCCACCTACACCACAGGTCCAATTGCAACTAAACATTGCAGAATGAGTCTTTGGTGGTCCCATTTGTACAAAAAAAATACAATGAATACTACTTCATTAGGTTAGAGATTACCAAGCAAGAACTTCATTTTATACATGTTCAGTGAAGTAGTCAAATCCTCAATCTTTAATGTAATTAATCGAATAAAACAACAACAGCATTTTATATATTTGTATCAAATTTATTTTGCATTTTATAAATCTATAGATATCAATAATGATCTGGTGAACACACAACCATTTATCAACAATTCACTTGTCTTAAAAAGAGTTAGGTAAAATACATAAAATAAGGTTGTGTTAAAGTAAAAGCAGTACTATAGCATGTAAATGATAAGTAAAATGGACATTACTGTATATAGTTAAACAGTTTATCATGAACAGAAAGTATACACTAACTGTATAATGTAATCAAAATATTCATAAAAATACAACTTGACCTTAAATTTTAAGGTCAAATATTGAATGCATTAATTACAGAGTTATTTTAGATAAAAGGAGAATATGTATATAAAAACCTTAAATATAACTTTTTTTGACTTCGCAATTTGTTAAAGGTTAAATGAGCATAAAACGTAATACGAAAAACAACCAGTCTGTATGCTAAAAATTGAGTAGAAGGGAATATAAAGAGTTAATAATGATTGACAGATAAAATATAGCAGTCTGTAACATATACACTTAAAGCAGCAATTGGTCATCAATATCAATCATTCACCATCATTATCAATCATTCACTTTTTTTTTCTCTCAATATTTTCGCTCTTTAATAAATTGAAGTAAAGCTAGGACTATATAACTATACACCCTTCTAAAATCAGTTCTAAAATAGGACCAGAATTATGTGAGCCAGTGCCACTGCAAGTTTACTTTAAATTAAAACATGAGAAAAAATCAACTTTGTTTTTGTTTTATTTTATTGCGCACCAATACACAGTTTACATCATGTGACACCAAAACAGGAAAGATGATTTTGGCTTACCTTGAGTGTAACGAACTTAAAGTCAAAAATCATCTCTCCTCCTGGAGCTAGGAAGTTACATTTTAGCAACAAAAAATCACTTTTAACAATATATGATTTTATAAAAAGGTTAAAACTTGATGTATTTGTAATTTCTTTCCCTTATTCTATCTAAAATGCCCAATGAATTCTGGTCAGATTTGACTAACATTTAAAAGGGTGTTAACAACTACGAATACAACCGCTTATTTTATGTACAATATGTACTTTTGTATTATAATAGCACCATAATAAATATATATGTGACTTACTTATTATATACATATACTAAAGGGAACAACATTTTGTCTTTACTACATGGTTTCATTGGTAATCCTACAATAACACCTTAAATGATACAGGTCTGTTTTCAAGAACATACCAATAAGACAATTGTTAATTTGTATGGATTTCTCATGGGTTTAATAATCAAAGACATAATTTATTTCAGTTTTCCTGTTATCTTTTAACAGGTAGAAAACATGAGAATTGGGGAAATGAAAATTCATGAACCAATACCCTAATAAAGATTCTGCAAACCATCTAATTAAAGCATTTTCTTAAGTCTTGAATGTATACTTCAATAAAGATAAACTATATCATTTAATAAACCCAACTTTCTAAATTCTGCATACAGTATTTTGGAAGGGTAAGACCGTAAGTTAAATCATTTATAATGTAAAAATAATAAAGATACCATTTTTTAAAGTGTCATAGTCGATGGTGTGTGTTTTAACGCTAAATACATGTGACAGCTAGTATGAGCATTCTTTTATTTTAAGTGTTAATAATGTCTACCCCTCCGCAATTAAAAGTGCCTATATTCAAGTTCTGGACCTAATATTCTACTATACTCAAATTCTAAAACGTAAAACATACTACAATTTTTCCCTGAAGTTTAAAAACAATCTCATGGAGTATACTTCCTTTATTTTCTAATAAAAAAGTACATATTTTTTTAAAGTAATAAACTTTCAAATTTTCTAAACCATCACATATTAATAGTAAATCTTTAAAGAAAAAATGCTATTAGGTTAAGAATGCTTTTCCTATAAAAAAAAACTATTAAACAAAAGTGTTATAAATTAAAGAAAAATAAAAAAAAGGGGATTACATAAAAAGAATGAATATAATAATCGGATTACTATAAATCTATACAAGCCTAGACTTTAATTATTATAAAATAGTTAGTAAACATTTATTTAAACATCTACATCATGGAAGAATCCTATTAAAATGTGAGCATAAGTTGTTGTTGTTTTTTGGTCAGTGATTATTTGAAACATTCTTAAACATTTAATTGTAAAGAGTAAAAACAAGTTAATGATGTCGAAAATGTAAAGGAAAGTTTGATATATACTGTCAAGAGTAGAATATTATTATATACTCGAATTAACAGTAATTACAAAAATCTCTCCTTTTAAAACATCCAGGCAATCTTTAGTTTCAGCTTAACCTTTTTACCTGAGCTGAAATTTCTCAAATGAACTTGTCCAGCTTTCATTTTGGAACATTCCATTATCAATTTTCGGGATATCAAGATGAAAATATGAAGTTTGTCAGCTAACAGTATAGGGATTGGTCAGACTGTATGGAAATACAGGTCGGCTCTGGCTCTATATTGGTGGTAAGGACAAATTACTTTTGGGTACCAGCAAGATAGGGGTTTTAAAACATAAACAGAAATAAAGCACTAATGGTGACATGAGCATCTGTTTCATTATTTTCATTTCAAATCCTAAAACTCCCTTGTCTTTCATTTTTTTGTTGTTTCAAATAAAAATGTTGAACATTTTCTGTCATTTTGAAACCTTCTGTTCTGAAATTTTTATCACTTTTTTGTACTGGCTTCCTATCAAAGTACAAAACAGATTTCACGAAAAGAAAAGAAAGTGTGCCGAAATGGAACTGCATCAATTACAGTAATTAAGGCTTTAAATAAATAATTTACTAATTGATTATTATTGAGAAAATGTATCCGAAACACAAATAAATGAAGTTATGCCCCTTTTTTATGCATATCTATAATTATTTATTAACAATCCAAGATTAAAGGCATACTTTGTAGCCATGTTACTATGGTAATAACTAGATTTTAAATATCATCATAATTCCTTATTATTAACATATTTCTAGTAATTTGGTCTGAATCTTCAAATGTTATTCCTCTGACAACACTTTTACCCTATCATCACCAAGTGTTCAATTTCTTCTCCAAAATGATGAATAGAAGTTCTCCACATCACTATTTCCTTGGCAACAATGAATTCCATCTTCTACTCACTTCAAATAATGTATTGCATTTTTTGTCATATACGTGTGTTTGTAGGTACCAATATATACATGTATCAGAGGTGATAGATAGATAACTTTTGACCCTTAGTGACACACTTGGTCCTGACTCGTGTTATCATGTCATTATTTGACTATAACATATCAGCGTATTGTCGAGCATCAGTGTTTGTTGTTTTCATCAACAATGGCGTCACCGTTGTCATCGGTCATCACTGTGACAAGAGATCCTACAGCCTTGCCAACCTGTCCTGCCATGTTGAACAACTCCCCTACATTATTGGAACCTGACACTGAAAACAGATATTTTATATAAATTGTTACAACAGTATAATACATCTGTAATGATAAAAGTTGAAATCCTTGATGCATATTTTGCATCCTATAGTCATTAAAATAAAAACACAGTTAGCCTGATTTAAATTACAATGATCCCAAATATCTTAATGTAATTTGCTTTTTGTAAAGTAAGATATTTAACACTTAACATACTCAGTATAGTCTCTTTGTATCTATGTGCAGCAAAAAATACGGTATAGGTAAATGTCTCTCTGAAACAGTAACCGAGCCCTTGTATTATATCCCCAACAGTGATTTTATATCTAAATAAATCAATGTTTGGAGTCCAGATGCAAAGAGCATGTGATATAATGCTGCCCATCAGGACTCCAAACAGTGATTTTATAAACAGATAATTGAGATGAAAATATGTTGGACTTTAATTGATGGGACCAAAAATTCCTTTTGACTAAACAGGAGTCTCAGTAAGTCAAAATTTGACCTAAGCAGAGTTAAAGTACAAAGATAAAGAAGGAAATTTGACGGGACTTTAGAAATTCTTCGACTAACGTGGAATTTTGACTTATTGAGAGTCAGCTGTATCTATATTTTCTAAGAAAAAAAATTGAAACTTGATTTACCTCTGACTCTGTCAGAACTATATGGTGGTAAAGTGTTATCAGCTCCTAATACAGGACTCATTGAGTTATCACCATCATGTAACTCTAATAATGAAAATAAAAATCAATCATGTAACTCAATAATGAAAATAAAAAAACATTCATTAACAACAAGAGGAAATTTCCAGAAGTCCACAATACTTATCACACAAGACACAACTACATGTATAATAGACGGTAAAAATAATGATCTCAAATCATATCAAATTAGCAAAGATAAAAGCTGCATGCCTCCAGTTAAACAAGAGGGCCATGATGGCCCAGAAATCGCTCACCTGTATATAGGCTCCCGGGGCGGGGCCAATTTTAACACAGGGGCTTTTATTTGAACAAACTTGGTAGACACCCATTTGAAGCTGTTCAATGATAAATACCGGTATCTAAGCTCTAGCTGTAAGAAGATTTTTTAAGCTTTTACTATACACATATAGGGAAAAACAATGACCCCCCCCCCCTCTCTGGGCGGGGCAAATTTTGTTCACAGGGCTTTTATTTTGAACAAACTTGGTAGTCACTCACTAGAAGATAGTTTATGCTTAATATCTAAACTCTAGCTCTTTGTGTTTTTTAAAAGAAGATTTTTTAAGTTTTTACTTTATACATATAAGGAAAATCAATGATCCCCGGGGCGGGCCAATTTTAACCCCAGGGCCCTTATTTGAACAAAAATGGTAGACACCCATTAGAAGATGTTTCATGCTAAATATCTTAGCTTTAGCTCTTAGGGTTTTTTAAAAGAAGATATTTTAAGTTTTTACTATATACATATAAGGAAAATCAATGATCCATGGGGCGGGGCCAATTTTGACCCCAGGGCCCTTATTTGAAGAAACTTGGTAGACACCCACTTGAAGATGTTTCATGCTAAATATCTTAGCTCTAGCTCATAGGGTTTTTTTTAAAGAAGATTTTTTTAAGTTTTTACTATATACATAAAGGGAAAAACAATGACCCCTTGGGTGGGGCCAATTTTGACCCTAGGGCTTTTATTTGAACAAACTTGGTAGACACTCACTAAAAGATGTTTCATGCTTAATATCTAAGCTCTAGCTATTTGGGCTTTTTAAAAGAAGATTTTTTAAGTTTTTACTTTATACATATAAGGATAATTAATGACCCCCAGGCGGGGCCAGTATTGACCCTAGGGCATTCATTTGAACAAACTATGTAAACACTGACTAGATGATGTTTCATACCAAATATTTAAGCACAGCTCTTTCGGTTTTTAAAAGAAGATATTTTAAGTTTTTTCTTTCAGTTGCCATGGCAACCAATGTTATGCTTTGAATTAAATTCTTTGAACAATTTTTAAAGTTGACTACCAAAGGAACATTCCTGTTAAGTTTGGATGGAATTGGCTTAGCGGTTTATTAGGAGATGTCGTTTAAAGTAAAAGTTTACGGACGGACGCCGGACGAAAAGCGATCACTTTGTGACAGGTGAGCTAAAAAAAACACAGGCTTGAGAAAAATGTACTGAGATATTATGAAAAGTAAAAAGATTCAAAATTCAAGTCTGTGTTTATTCTAGGAAGAGGGGTGGGGGGATTCATTCATATTTTTTATATTCCTCCCTATTTTTTCGGAGGCAAGGGGAAAATTTTACATAGAGAAAGAAGAAAAAGGATCAATAAATGTAATAAATTCTCACTTTTCGATAAAAATCCCCCGTTTTTCAAATTCTAGAATAAACACTGCAAGTAATAATTTATGAGACTGTCCACAAGAGGTTGTCTCAGGGCAAGCAATGAAATTTTGTACAAAGGATAACTAGCAGGTGGACCAAAAACTTAATTAGCAGTTGTCAAGTAGACTACTAGAACTTCAGTCAATGTTTTCAAGGTGTAGTCTATAATACCTCTTTTTTTCTTTTGAAGTGCCCCTTTCACACAAAATGAAGATCATGACTATGTTATATAATATATAAGTATACAGAATAAGTTTCTTTACCTGCGTGTTCATGACCATTCATCTGTGGTGTGGATTCTAGCTGGGGTATCAGGTATTTTGATGTACCACCAGGGAGGGAACT
>NW_026857089.1:0-5000 GCF_026571515.1 Ruditapes philippinarum | reverse complement strand
CAAAATAACCAAAGCATTTTCAAACAAGAGCACCGCTAGGCGGAGCATTATATGCCCGAAAGTATTTTTTTTCTTAGTAAGGATGACCTTAACCGTTGACCTTTTGACCCCAAAATCAATAGGGGTCTTCTACCCAATATGGACAATCATCCTATGAAGTTTGAACATTGTGGGCCAAATGGAACTTAACATATGCTCCGGCAACTGTTTTCAGTATCAAGGTAATAGTGACCTTCACCTTTGACCTTTTGACCCCAAAATCAACACGGGTCTTCTACCCAATATGGACAATCATCCTATGAAGTTTGAACATTGTGGGTCAAATGGAACTTAAGTTATGCGTGGAAACATATTTTTCAGTATCAATGTAATAGTGACCTTCACCTTTGACCTTGTGACCCCAAAATCAATAGGGGTCTTCTACCCAATATGGACAATCATCCTATGAAGTTTGAACATTGTGGGTCGAATGGAACTTAAGTTATGCTCTGGAAACTGTTTTCAGTTATAAGGTAATAGTGACCTTGACCTTTGACCTTTTGACCCCAAAATCAATAGGGGTCTTCTACCCAATATGGACAATCATCCTATGAAGTTTGAACATTGTGGGCCAATTGGAACTTAAGTTATGCTCCGGAAACTGTTTTCAGTATCAAGGTCATAGTGACCTTGACCTTTGACCTTGTGACCCCAAAATCAATAGGGGTCTTCTTCCCAATATGGACAATCATCCTATGAAGTTTGAACATTGTGGGTCGAATGGAACTTAAGTTATGCTCCGGAAACCGTTTTCAGTTTTAAGGTAATAGTGACCTTGACCTTTGACCTTTTGACCCCAAAATCAATAGGGGTCTTCTACCCAATATGGACAATCATCCTATGAAGTTTGAACATTGTGGGCCAATTGGAACTTAAGTTATGCTCCGGAAACTGTTTTCAGTATCAAGGTCATAGTGACCTTGACCTTTGACCTTGTGACCCCAAAATCAATAGGGGTCTTCTTCCCAATATGGACAATCATCCTATGAAGTTTGAACATTGTGGGTCAAATGGAACTTAAGTTATGCTCCGGAAACCGTTTTCAGTTTTAAGGTAATAGTGACCTTGACCTTTGACCCCAAAATCAATAGGGGTCTTCTACCCAATATGGACAATCATCCTATGAAGTTTTAACATTGTGGGCCAAATGGAACTTAAGTTATGCTCCGGAAACCAAATTGCTAACGGACGGACGGACGGACGTACGGACGGACGGACGGACAGACAGACAGACAGACGGACGCCAGGGGGTATAACATAATATGCCCTTTCGGGCATATAAAAATGAAATGTCTGTATAAATATGTGTGTAAATTACGGTAACTTGTACAATAGTAAATATATCATAGTACTTACACATCAGGTGCAGCAGTAGCCTGTCTCTGTTCCACTTCTGCTAACCTGTAATTTACACAAACAATATCAAACATGCACTATGGCTCTTGAGATTTTCATATAACACCAACATTGTACAGGTCATATGACAACTCTCCAGCTTTAGTGACTGGTAGAAATACACCTCAGGTGCCCATTTGTCCATTTTTTAGTCACAAGCTTGCACAAACTTCCTTTACATTATTTGGATAGCTTCCTAACATGAAAGAATCCAAAGTCCCTGATGGGATTTTAAACAAGATTGGTACCAGTCAAGTGGTATTTCAATTCTTCTTTTCCCCTTAAAACTGAACCAGTTCCAAAACAAACAGTTCCATATCAGATAAATGTACATATAGATAAATATTTAACTTATTTACGTTGCAATTCTTTAAATTTTACCTGTTTGCATAGAGCTCGAGTCGGGAATGCATGTCTTGAGAGATACTGTGCTGTGGGGAAGGTGACGGGCTGAAATTACATAAAATAATTCTTTCATATAAAGTATAACAAATGAACAAGAATTTGACATTCCCTCTTAAAATATATGGGTGACAGATATTCAAAAATCCTTAAAATTCTGTGGTTAGCCATTTTATTTATAATTACATGTGGAAAGTAATGGTTTATAGCAGTATAAAATCCAGATTTCATAATTATTCCTAAAAACATTCACCCATGTATGGTTATATAACACTTTGTATAAAACTTTGTATGGTTATATAACACTTTCAGTGCAAGAGGACAAGAGATTGACTTGGACAACTTTGTGTACAATAGGCTCCTGAAATAAATGATTTCCCATTTGATAGTTGACACATCCATTACACCAAAGGTTTTAAACAATAATCGTGAGCACATAAGCAAACAAAAATTATCCATTATATGGCTTGTATTTGCATTTTTTAGTGAAACTTTTTTTCTAATGGAATTAAATCACATCTCATAGCTAAAATAATGTTATAATCATGACACTTTATAACAGAAAAAAACACAGAAAACAGCATCATAAAATTAATTCCCTAGACAGGTGTTAATATCATTAAAACCTTGAATAAAGAAGATCCTAATGTGTCACATAAATGAAATTATAAAATGTTCAATAACAAGATAAATTTACCATCTTGCACACAAACAACAATGACAACAGCAACCAATGTCAAACTGATGCATCATGGGAGCCAACTTTTTTCTCCCCAGCAGACAACAAATTTCATGTATAAAATTAATGTAATTTTTTATTGCTTTCGCTTTTTGTCAACAAGCATATTACATGAACGTCCATATTAAAGTGGTGCTGTTATTTTTGGGGATAAAAAGTATTTTCTTTCCACAGCACAACATTTACCAGGTCTGGTTATGTACATGTATAACACTGTTTGATCAAAGACTTAATAAAACAATTTTTATATATACAACATGCGCAGACATTGTTTGATCTAGGATAGTAAAAAGTTTCACTTTATTTCCAGCCTATAAATAAACTACAGAGTTCAAACATTAGATAAAACACATTGTCTGTGATCTTTATCCTTCAAAACCCCCGCAATAAATTATTAATTTTATTCCGGCAACAGTTCTTTTTTAAACTTCCACCAGGCTTGCAATTACACTATATCTATGAAATCCAAATATGATTTATTTTTTTTAATTCCAAGAACAGTTACGATAAAACTGGTCAATTAAATATATATCACAACATATACATTTAATCTCTAAATCCAGCTATAAATGTATGCAACAAAATAATTTGTTAATGGACATATTATACACTATCGAATATAATGTTTCCACCATGGCAACCAAAATTTGCAAATGTCTGTGCATATCTGAAAGGCTTAAATGTGAATTATGTGATGTTTTTTGGGGAAACTGTTGAATATTTTATAATATATAGAAAATAAATGTATAGTGATGATTTTCAGCAAAGGGTACGGTGAAATTTATAGCCGAGTCGCATCATTGAATAACATTATGTTGTTGTGGTCCTCTAGGAATATAAATGTCCTAATATTTGTACATTTACATAATCAGCAATGACAGAAATTTTATCTTTATTGTTTACCAAGTCTGACCATTAACTAAAAATTCCTTCAAATGAAGCAAAATTTTCTAGAACCTTCATTCTTGACCTTGACACTTGTGTCTTTAGCAAGATTTAAAACAGATAAAAGTGAACTATTAAAACAATCTTTGACAAGACTGTTTAAAGTTTCTAGACCTAACAATATGTTCTAAGCTTAACAGAAACATTTGGGACTATTTATTGGGTCTTGAACATTAAGGACTGCAACAGGGTAAGCTTCATACCATCATAAATTTGATATCTTTAACACATGTATGCCTACAGGAATAATTTCTCTAAGTATCCTCAAAAACAAGCATATAATGATTCGAAAAACATTTCTGATGGCCTGTATGTTCAAATATAAATATGAAATAATTAGAAAACATTTTTGTTGACCTGATCAATTCATATTACAACAAACCATGGTTCAGAATAACAAGATGATTCCCATGGTGGCATTAACAAAACATTATTGTATTATATTACATTTTTATATAGTGAATGTAACAGCTCCATTAATTGTTATACACCTCACATAATTCTCCTACTATAAATATTGTACTATATGAAGCTCTCTTGGGGAGCCTAAATAAAACATTTCACTGTATTGGGAGATATGATAATGAGTCTACAAGACCTCACATTACTACATTGGGGCAGTAGGTGCTGGGGAGAGGGCAGTGCAAGGTGGGGGGCAGTGCAAGGTGGGGGCCCTCGAGGGCCTAAAATCTCTTGACAATATTTTTGTTAGATAAAAATTCATATGATAAGTATGAGAGGAATATTTTAGAACATGTTGAAACATGAACTGGTAGATCTGATCTGATAGAAATAAAATAAGCTCATTATATTAGCTATATATAGGTAAATCAATCATTATAAAATCAATTACTGTAATATATCTCTACATCAATTATGCTCTTGCACCATCTATAACATATCCTGATATGCAGCTAGCTTAAAAAGGGACAGTGCTTGTAGTAATGATAGAAATGAGACCATCAATGTATATTGCAAGACTGTGCAGCACCGAGGAGTACAAATGAAGTATTTCTCCTACACTGGTAAGCCTCAACCAAAACTTACTATGTATATGACAGCAAAATAGTTCAAGACATATCTGACAGTATGTACTAAATGGCAACATACACTCAAGGTCAAAGTTATACTTTCCATGACAGAGTACCAACTCCCACACACCAACTAGATAATGTCAATATTTGAAATTCTAATTGTCCCCAAAAACAAAGCAGTCTAATTTGTATTTTAATTTCTGAGGTATCATAAAAAAAGCAGTAAAGTTTGTACTTTCGCAGTTCTTCATAGTTTGTACTTTCGCAGTTCTTCATATGTTATAAGCCAGTTAGTTTTGTAAACCCTCCCCCTACCCTCCAGATATTCCAAAACACAATGTTATTATATATAATAACCATAATTATAGATATACAAAATTGGTAGCTTTAAGTGAGCGTTTCATCCTAAAAAACGTTGAATTTCTGGAATGTGCTTTCCCATAAAA